>NW_008705330.1:5570801-5578729 GCF_000326865.2 Helobdella robusta | reverse complement strand
ACAACAACAGCATCAACAACAACAGTATCAACAACAACAGTATCAACAACAACAGTATCAACAACAACAGCATCAACAACAACAGTATCAACAACAACAGTATCAACAACAACAGCATCAACAACAGCAGCATCAACAACAACAGTATCAACAACAACAGCATCAACAACAACAGCATCAACAACAACAGTATCAACAACAACAGTATCAACAACAACAGTATCAACAACAACAGTATCAACAACAACAGTATCAATAACAACAGTATCAACAACAACAGTATCAACAACAACAGTATCAACAACAACAGTATCAACAACAACAGTATCAACAACAACAGTATCAACAACAACAGTATCAACAACAGCAGCATCAACAACAGCAGCATCATGACCTCCATCTTCCTTGTCACTCACTTCTTTTTTCTTCTAGTTTTTTCCTGGGTCATTTTTTTCTTATCATACTGGTCATTATTATCGTCTTCGTCATCATCGTCGTTATATGAAGATGATGATGAAGATGCAGTATTCTGCATCTCATTGAAAGAGGCGGATTTTCTTAGTCTGTTCACTGGAGTTTTTGACAAAATTGATGTTGGTGGTTTTGTTGTTGTTGCTGCTGATGTTGTTGTTGATGTTGTTGTTGATGTTGTTGTTGGCTGTTCAAGAGCTGTTGTTGTAGTTGATGTTATTATGTTGTTGTTGTTAGCCACATCATCACTGTTGTCGATTATTTTTTTGTTTGCGGTTGTAGTTGCAATTGTTGTTGTTGATGTTGTTGCTGGTAGAGTTGTTTTTAAAGTAAACGTTGCAGGTGAGGTTGATTTCTTCTTTTTTAAAAATAATTTGTTTAATTTGTTTGTCGTTTGTGACGTTGATGTTGTTGTTTTTGATGTTGTTGTTGACATTGGTATGTTTGTTGCTGATACGGTGTCTCTTGTTGGTACTGGCAAAAAACTGGTTGGTGTTGTAGTTGATGTCATGGCCGCTGGAGATGCGGTCGACAGCGTTTCAGTGGTTGTAGTTGATGTCATGGGTTCGAGTAGTTTTGTGGTTGATGTTGTTGTGGTTGCTTCTGTTGTTGTTATTGATGTTGTTGTTGTTGATGTTGTTGCAACTGGTGCCGTTAGAACTTCATGTATTTCAATGACATTAATCGTTCTGTTCTTCTTATTCCTATCGTTCAATTGAATTTTTTTTTGCCATGAAATTAATATTTTATTAATACTTTCATATCATCATCCTCCTCCTCCTCCTCATCATCATCAGCATCGTCATCGTCGTCGTCATCATCATCGTCACCATCACCCTCATCATCATCCTTACTCACATTATCCTAATCAGTGACGTCATAATCATCACATAGTTAGTTCATCGTGATTCCATATCATCATCGTTATTATCATTATTAGATTTATCATCGAACTATTATCATTACCACCACGTTTATCAGAACAATAGTGTAAATTACTGTTATATATAAATCACAGATATGATTATTACATCTTCGCATCGTCACCATCTCCATCATTATTACTACCATCATCATTATCATTATCACCATCATCTTTGTCGTTGTCACCAACAATATTATCATCATCATCATCATCATTTCATCATCGTCATCATCATCATCATCAACCTTTCAAGTGTACCGTACGGAGTATTAGTACAGCTGGTATTGTTGTTGCTAGTATCGTAACCGACCGTATAGTATCCGTCTCGGTTCAGCGGTACCGGCAAGTAACCGAGTCTGGCGTGCTTTTTGAAGTAGCTCTTCGAGCGAAATTTGTTGCGAAAAATTGTCGTGAAGCCACGCATCGACTCTGATGAGGTTGACTGGTTGATCGGTCGGTCGGTCGGTTGGTTGGTTGAATGATTACAATTATTTTTTAATCAACCAATCAAACGTATTCAATTAAATGATCAACCAATCAAACGTATTCAATCATAATATCAACCAATCAAATTGCTACTAATATCTTCCTCACATTGGTCCAATACTCTTGCATGGGGTGAGATAGTTTGTGACCTCTGGCTTTTAACCCGTGGAAGAAACAAGTTTGGCAGAGGTCAAAATTGAAACATTTCAAACAGCGGTACCTACGTGTGAATGATAATGATGATGTGATGGTGTCGACGTCGTCATCATCATCATCCTCATCACATCATTATCATCATTATCACATCATCATTATCACATCATCATCATCACCATCATCATTATCATCATCACCATCATCATCAACATCATTATCAGGACAACCGGCCAACCTGAGACCAGTAATGGGTGTGATCCTGCAGACGTTGCATCTGACGTAGTGAATTGATAGCTCAGCGGTAGAGAGTCTGTGAAGTACGCAGATCCAAACCAAAGGCTGTGGTTCGAAACTCATCCAATCCATAAAGTTGGATAGGGATATTTCGTTTGTGGATGATGATGATAGTCCGTTGGTGTTAAAGTGAGCCTTTTTTTTAATGGAGGTACGTAACAATTCATTCAAACAGAATGAATGCAGCGGTCAAATTTTAAAAAATTAGTCTAACTCCACGTAAATTGAATTGTATGTTATCCTCCCGAGTGCGATGGCTCACAATAATAGTTGGAGTTAGTCAATAGCAACATAACTTAATTACTCATTAATAACAACGAGTTGTTGAGTGAATGAACGAATGAATGGACGAACAAACGAATGAACGAATGAATGAACGAACAAACAAACGAATGAATGAATGAATGAGTGAATTAGTGAATGAATGAGTAAATAAATGATAAACACTAGCATAACAATTATAATATTGAAGTTATAGAGACAAAAACACAACAACATCTCAATAACAATTGAACCATCAACAACTACCTTCTCCAAGCAGCTATCAACAGTGATTTGTAAGTTTTCATCAGGAAATGAATCGCATTCCCCCAACAATTTTGGTATCTGCAAACAGATCCTCAACAAATTTTCAAGTTGAGAGGCTGTTGCAACATTTTTTTGTTGCAGCGACAATGTTGCGGAACTCGGTAGACTTTGATTGGATGATGTTTTTGTTATTGAGTTTTTGCGAAAGCGTTTGGTCGTTGTCGTTGCAGCTGATGCTGCTGATGTTGTTGCAACATTTTTCTGAGGTTGTTGTTGTTGCTGTATTACAAAGGTGGCTTCCTTTGTTGAAACCGTGTTGAACAGGGCTGAATGGATGATTTGAAGAAAGTAACAACATCAATGTAATGCTGATGTAAATCTTTATTTCATCATCATCATCATCATCATCATCATCATCATCACCATCATCATCATCATCATCATCGTTTTCAACATTTGAAAACATTTTTTTATTATCATCATTATTATCACATTTATCATCATTTTGATATTTCAATTTTTTTAATTTTAGCAATTATAAAAGTAATCCTATAAATTGCCTTGCTAGTACTAATAATTATAACCACTCATTTTCATCATCATTATCATCACAATCAACTTCCTTCTCCTCCTCCTCATCATCATCATCATCGTCATTATCGTCGTCATCATCATTATTATCACCTTCGTATTTATCCTGTAGAGTTGATGATGATGATAATATGATAAGGAATATTTCTATGCAGTTCAAATCAACCAATCCTATCTTGTTTCTGGACGAAGATAGATTGATTGAATGAATGAATAAATGATTGATTGACTGATTGATTGAATGAATGAATGAATTTTTAGTATAAAGAAATGAATGTTTCAGTTGATAAGAATGAATGAATGATTTATATCTATGAGCAAATGAATGAATGAATGAGTGAATAGATGAATGAATAAATGATTAAAATATAAAACCATATTAAATAACATAAAAAAAGAAAAATATTTTACGCAAAATTACATATCGTAAATGTTGAGTAAGCTGTTGAGGATGAGATCCATGCATAAAGAAATGTTGACATTTTGAAAATCATGTTGCGGCGATTTTGCTGATTGTTGCTGCAACAAATTATGTTTCTCTCTTTTTTGTGGTTTTGTATGTTGTTTTTGTTGTTGTTGTTGCATTTTGTCGTCAAAGTTACGTCGTTGTTGTTTTTGAAAAATCGTGCATAAAAGTTTTAAAACTTCGTCAATATGAAGAGGTAGGTTGGAGTCTGTTGATTTTTGATCATGTTGAGATGTTGTTGGTGGCTGAGTTGGTGATATTGTCGACTTTGTGGCCTTTGACTGTGTAGTTGCTGACTGTGTGGTTGCTGTTGTAGCTGCAGTCGATAATGTCTGTGGTGTTGTGAATGCGTTTGTGTTGATGAAACTAAATGCGACATAATCGTTGTTGTTGGTGGCCATGTCGTTAATGTTAATTTCTGTATTGTTGTTGTTGCTGTTTTCACTATTATTGCTATAACTGTGATTGTTATTATGGTTGTTATTATCATCATTATCTTTATTATTATTATCCTTATTATTATTATTATTTATGTTGTTGTTGATGAAATTGGTTTTGAACTCTCTAATGACCTCTACTATAACTTCCAGTGGAATCATGTGAACTATAGATGAATGAATGAATGAACGAATGAATGAAAGAATGAATGAATGAATGAACGAACGAACGAACGAATGAATACATGAATGAATGAATGAATAAATGAATGAATGAATGAACGAACGAACGAACGAACGAATGAATGAATGAATGAATGAGTGTATTGAAAAACGAATTAAAGTGATAACGATAAAACTGATAATAAATAATATCATTCAATCCTAACGAAAGAGATGTACACCAAAACTTACGGCATAATTTCTTCTGCAGCAATCTCAACTTCATGGCAGTTCTGTAAGCGGAGAATAGGATGACATCCAACAATGCTTTACACCGGTTTGTTTAATTAATGTTAATTAATGTTAATTAATGGTGAGTTGGATTTTAGGTTTTGTATAAAAAACGGTTTTAAACTGTTAAAAATATTGTTGAACATAGTTTTATTGATTTTCACTTATGGTTATTTTAATTTTATTGCGCCTAACTTTAGAACCGACCGACCAATCGACCAATCGATTAACCAACCAATCAACCAACTAATTAACTAACCAACCAATCAAATTAAAGATTAGCAATCCAGACTACTAACCCATTTCATTGAGAAGGGAACTCATGTCAGGATGGTCCCACTGCGTTCGTTCGAAGGTGTGGCTATAAAAGAAAAAAAATTGAGAAACATTTCAGCAATTACACTAAAAACAAAATTTGACAATAAAAACAAACGAAAATTTTTCTCACAAACTACCAGTAAATCTAAAAAAAACTATTTTAATCACAATTAAATGGATTAAATTAAATGCAATAAAACGAAATATGTGGTATTCAATTAACATTTTCCACAAATAACGTTGTATGTGATTGATTAACATTCTCTTCAAACATGTGGTATGCGATTGATTAGCATTTTCAAAAATAATTAATAGAAGTCTACCGTGTAATCGAAACATTCCTTTAATAAAAACCTATTTCAATCAATCCAATGGAATAAAGTTATTCTCTCTACATGCATAATTAGTTAAAATTTAACAAATATTACGAAAGGCAATGGCATAAATGTTGGTCTCGGTTCCTTATTTCGTATTAGTTTTTGTCATTCTTTATGTTTAATAGATTTTTTTTAAATAATGTGAAAACAATTAAAAACTTTTTAGAAACCAGTTCACAGAAGACCAAGTAACCAAACAAACTGTTTTCCAATTTCTGTATTTATATTTCTTTCTATATTTGATGTGTTTATTATTCTTTTGTCGTGGCTTTTAACTTCATTGGTTTGAATTGATTTTGAATATTTTGGGACCGATTCAATTAAGAAGCGATTATTTTTGGTTTTCATTTTGTATTAATGTACAAATAAATTAATTAAATAAAATATATATAAACGTTTAAAATTCGCTTATATGTCGGGTAATTAAAAGCCAACCGCAAACATCAACATCCTCTTGATAAGTTTTTGTCAACCCTCACAACTTTAGATTCCCGACAAAACAAACCCCAACTCCTATGAAGGAAACACAAAATGCAACCAACTTGACAAAATACGGTATGCCAGTTTCGGGCATGACTGACCTCTCCCACGGAAGATTGATTGTTCCTGTGGTAGATGAAATTTTCATTACACCCACCCACATACCAAAAGCTGCTGCAACTACTACAGCTGCAACTACTACAGCTGCAACTACTACAACTACCACAGCTGCAACTAATACTGTAACTACTACAAATACTACCAAAAAAAATTAACGAAAAAATTTTAAATTATACAAATTATCAAAAAAAAAAGACATTTGTTTAGAATAAAATTGAAGTACTTGACAGTGATTGGATAGAGTATGGCAATGTCTCATCACTGATTGGTTCTTCCAATCTGCCAGTCAACCAATCAAATCATTAAAAAAACAAAAATGAGGCCAGCAAGAGACGAAATGACGTTAATAATATTAATATTGTTATGATTATTAAAAAATAAATATTGATATTGATACGTTTTGTTACTTTTTAAATTTGATGACATCTGTCAGACTTTCGACGTTTGATTGTTGTTGTTGTTGTTGTTGATGTTGTTGTTGATGTTGTTGTTGTTGATGTTGTTGCTGATGCGTTTTTTGTTGCACCGACACTCTCCCCTGTCTCCTTAATTGAATTTCATTTTTTGACTTCGCACTGTGAAAGGTTATAGCAGCTGAATTAAAATTAAAAATGAAAATACCACAAAAAAAATCATTTGCATCCACAATCATGTAAAAACAAATTATTTCCACATTGAGAAAAATAACGGACAAACAGAAACTTTTCTACAACACGGCCATCAAAGAACGATGGTATTTTTTGTAATGTTATGCTTTGCTCACACGCACACGATCACACATACACACACACACATAACCACACATACACGCAGATACACACACAACAACGTACACAAAAGCATGCACACACACACACACACACACAAAACACACGTAAACACTTTTTTAAATTACACCATTATTTCTATTAGCAGCCAAAAACAAACGTCATACGATCGTCAAACGACGACGACAACAACAACATCAACAACAATGACAAAAACAACAACAACAACATCAACAAATAACTCACATAATCTCCATCAGCAGCATATATCTAGCTTCCAAATTCCTAGCATCGTACATGAAGTTTGTGCAGTCATCTTGTATGTACCTACTACTGAGACGGTCCAGGTAACTTCGGTAAGAATCTAACCTTTGCTTTACATTGCTCAGCTGTTGCGTAATATGTAATCAATGTAATGTAATTGATGTAATGTAATTAATTTATGCAATTAATGTAATGTAATAAAAATGTGATTGAATCTGTAGTTTTTTAAATTTTTTCGATGATTATTGAACTATCAAATGCATGAAAACTGCAAATAATTTTACTTTTTGGTCTGTGGTATCAAAATCACAATGATCATCATCATCATCTTCCGCATTTCTTAATTCCATCTTAAATTCGTTCTCCAGATTAGTCAGATCTTCATTCAACCCACGTTTGATGTTAGTTGCGTTGGTGCTTTCTGAGACCATGTCCTCAAATTCCAGGCATCTTCTTTGGTGCACGTGTTGACATTCGTTTAATGTGTATTTCACTTTCTCAACTGGTTAGCATTAAAAAAATTTGGTAAATATATTTAAATATATATATATATATATATATATATATGCAAATTTCATTGAAATTGTTTGCCCATTTTGCATTAATTAACTTCTTTATAAGACATTCAACGAGGCGGTATTGTTTGAGTTCATATTTATCTAAAACTGGAATAAAGCTAACAGCGCTGTTTCGGCGTAATGCCATCTTCAGAGCCTAAATATTGTTTAAACATATAATTTAATTAAAGTAAATGCCTAATGTAAAATGTGAAAATATAGAAAATAAAATATGTAT
>NW_008705330.1:5561525-5570751 GCF_000326865.2 Helobdella robusta | reverse complement strand
TTTAGATAAATATGAACTCAAACAATACCGCCTCGTTGAATGTCTTATAAAGAAGTTAATTAATGCAAAATGGGCAAACAATTTCAATGAAATTTGCATTTCTGAAAACCTCGTTCCTAAATATATATATATATATATATATATATATATATATATATATATATATATATATATATATATTACAGAAATAATTAAATACAAGTTGAAAGTTAAAGAACAAAGGTCGTTTTCTATAAAAGATTTCTCAAAGATATCAAATCAACAACACACACACACACACGCCCAGTTTACATATATACACGTGAAACCATTCACCACCACACACATTGCATATGGTAGGCCAGGGGTGGGCAAACTTCTTTTTGCTGTGAGGGCCGCATTGAGAACTATTTGACCTTTGAAGGGCCGAATATGCACTTAAAAAGCAAATTTTTTTGACCCGGGGGAAAATTTTTTAAGATTTGTAGCTCCTTTTTTGGTCATAATGTCTGGTTGACGACATTTTTTTGGCGAACAAAACTTCGCGGGCCGCAGGCCATAGTTTGCCCACCCCTGTGATAGGCGAAGATAGCTTCAACCATTAGGCCGTCACAAATAAATTCCTTCAAATTTAGTAATTTTTTGGTAAGTTTAATTTGAAAATGTACGATTAAATAAAAGTAATGACGTCATCCAATCAAAGCAAATCAAAATCCAATCAAATTTAAATAACACGATGACGTAATCAAACCTAAATGATTGATGACGTCATCGTCGCCATAACTGAGAGCATCAGAACGTGGGACATTCTTAACGGAACATTCCAACAATAATTCTCTTCCACATTCGCTGACATTACCCATCATCTCCTTTGATAGTAAAATGTAGTAAAAATTATAAAAAATACACACAGACACACACACCCACACGCACACACATACACACACAAACACACACACTCACAAAAACACAAACACCCACTGAAATAGATTAATAAGTTGACGCAATTAAATTAATTCAAAAACTCAACTCTACAGCCAACCTTAATTGAATTAATTCTCAACTGGATATCTTCAACGTCACCTAGTGAAATTTTTCCACCCAAACTCCCCATCAACTGTTGCACGCCGCTACAAAAGTTTGAAATCTTCCCATCGACTTGAGGCCATTTTGTTTTGGTTTTCGATAGGTTTGAAATGAAATTTTGAAAAGAATTTTTTGATGTTGTCGTTGGCGTTGTTATTGGTGTTTGATTGTTCGCGTTGTAGTTGATGACGCTTTGTGTTGCTGTGGTTGTTGTGGTTAGTGGTGGTTGATTCAAAGATGGTTTTGCTGACGTAATAGCTTGTTGGTTTGTGGCTAAATCTTGGTTCTCTACGCTTTGGTCACCTGCTCGTTGCGTAATTATGAAAAAGTCGACGTTAAATTATGTGGCCATCATCGCCAACTTCATTTCCGACAATTATATTGTCATATTTTGTTGATGTTGTTGTCGTCGCAATTATTTGTATCAAAATTAATACATGAACAGCAAGTTGGTGTAATGGTTAAGGCGCCTGGCCCTGCTGTTGCAGTGACTGGGTTCGACTGCATGGATATTCCGCCTATCACGTGTGTCGCTAATCTAGTATTCACATATGCTGAGTTTTTGTTATGTTGATAGCTCAGAGAAATAATTGAGAGAGAGTTAATAATAAAAGAACTTGTTTTTTTTTTCAAATTCCAAAATGAATAAAAACGAATCAAAATAATGAAATAAAAAATCAATTCATTATAAAAGAATTAGTAAATGAAAACATGATAATAATAATAACAAAATAATTTATAATCATAAATGATAGTCAAGATCATTGCTATCATCGTCAGTCCCAGTATCACCATCGCATCGTCGTCGTCATCATCATCATCATCATCGTCGTCGTCGTTTTCCTCCTCCTCTTCATCATCATCATCCTCACCACATTTCAGGACCCTGTTCAGTTCCAGCAATGCTTTCGCTTCATTCCTCAATAGTATCCACTCCTTCAACATCTGCTCAACATTGTTGCCAACATTTCCGTCTGTGGATTTGACTTTTAGTATGTTGTTGTTCTCTTTTAGTTCATCAACAAAACTGCTCAGATGCTTGTGGGCCGTGTTGCCCTCTTCAATGATGGACTTCAACTTCTGGAAAAATTGTGGAATGAAAAAAAAAAATAATTTTCATTGTCGTTATTAGAATCGGCCCGACATCATCATCGTCGTCGTCATCATTATTGTTATTATCATCATCGTCGTCGTCGTTGACGCCACCACCATCAATCTCCATCCCAATCATCATCATCATCTTTTTCTTCTTCTTCCTACCTCCTCATCATCATCCTCTGAAGCAGCCGACATTTTGATACGTTTGATAGCACTGGACAGCTTGCTAACCTGCCTCTCATTTCCACCCATGTTCGCCAGCGCATCTTCCAACATCTTCATCCTAGTCGTCAGCGCCAGGTACATCTGATTCATTTCATTTACGTGCATGTGTGTGCGTGTGTGTAATGTGTGTGTAAGTAATTGTGTGCATGTGTTTGTGTATATAATATGTGTGTGTGTGTGTATGCCTGATTTATTGTGCTACAAATGATGATAATAATGATTAAAATGATTATGTTAGTATCAATAACAATGATATGACGTCGATGATGATGATCATTAACCATCCAACCTTGTTTGCTCTGAACGCTAATTGGTTCAGTTCCTGCAAATTTTTCCTACACTCTGTGACGTCATCATCTCCTAGACAACCAATCAGAAAATATGCCTCCATTTTGTACCAATAGTGTTTCACTTCCTCGTATGACGTCATAGTATTCTGTGAGAAATTTTTTAATTTAATTGGTGTTGAATTTATTTATGTGACGTTTTTTTTTAATTTAATCAAATTTGTAATAAATTTTTAATGAAAATAATGTAATAAAGCAATAAATTATTATCTAATAGTTGAATTTCAAGCAAACAATTCTGCTTACAAATACATAGTAGAAAAAAATCAATCAAGACGAACAAAATTTATTTCAATAATTGCAAAAAGGCTAGAGGAATATATTCAAAAGAGTAGAAAAAAAACATCTAGAAAGAGGAAGCGTACAAAAATACTAAGTCGAATAACCTTAACGTGATAAATAGATTAAGAATCGGTCATTAGAGAATTACTCATTCGTGGATATTAAACGAAAAAAAGACCTCCACTATGTGAGAAATGAAACAGAAAACCAGCAACCCAACACATATTAATAGAATGTCAAACATATAATGAAAAAACATATAAGAAAAAAATACCAAATTCCAGAAGTTATACACTCAAATTTTAGAATGAAAACATAGTAAGCCTAATATGATAGGTTAAGGAACTTGACAATTTCAACAACATCTAATTGGCACGCTCTTCCAAAGATTCACAGCAATGACTAAAGACTCAAAGATAGCCTATTGGTGTTATAAGATTAAGAAGAAATAAATTTTGTAATGATTAAAAGTTGAAAAGTGGGAGATAAAAAGAACAGACCCTTAAGCTTTTCAATTCGTTTTCAACGATATTTCTATCAAAAATATTTATATATTTTTTATCAAATGGTGTTGTTGATGATGTTGTTGTTGTTGTTGTTTTTGGTGTTGTTATCGATGTCAGGGCGTTTGTTGTTGGTGGTGTTGCTGTTATCGTTATAGCCAAAGATGTCGTTGTTTGTAGCGTCGGTGATAGTTGCATTGTGGTAATTGGAGACAGCGAGGTTGTTGTTGTTAATGTAATTAAAGATGGCGATGTTGCTGATGGTGACGGTGATGTAACTGATGTTGTTGTTGGTTGTTGCATAGCCACATTGCACCAATCTTGAAGCATCTTTTTACAACTCTCCACGTCAACCTTATTCGCTTCATGTTCTGTGAACACTGGTCCCTGCATACTGATTCATTGAAGTTGCAAGTTTGATACCCATCCTAGTTCAGTTTCACTTTAATTTTATATCAATTTAAATTTTTTCCGCAATCCCATATTAATACAAACATCAACACATCAACATTAAATTTAAATCTCGAAATATAAATTTATTTTTTATTGAAATTATACATTCAGTATTAAAAAGTCACATCTCTAGTAACACTGATAAAACAATTACTGCACTTAGAAGCAAAAATTTATTATTATTATTATTACTATTATTATTCTTCTTATTATTATTCTTGTTTTTTAATTCGATCCCACACCAACCTTAACCTTTTCAGATGTTTTAGACCGTCATCAATCAGTTTCATGATGCTTTCAACTGAATTTTTAAACTCAACGTACTTACTGGCAAAAGTTTTATTATTATTAATATTATTATTATTAATAATAATATTATGATTATTATTGTTGTTGTTGATGCTGTTGTTGTTACTATTATTTGAATTGTTTTTGCATTCCTTATTATTGTAATTAACGTCATCATAGTCTAGATACGCAATATCCTTGCCGCCATCATCATCGTCGTCGTCGTCATCATCGTTTGCTAAGTCAACAATAACAGTGACGTCATTGTTGTTGTTGTTGTTGTTGTCATTGCTGCTGTTAGTATTGTTGTTTTTGATGCTGTCGTTGTTGTTGTTGTTGCTGCCGCTGTAGTTGTTAGCACCAACAAGTAAATCATTGTTAGTTTTGGAAGAAGCAGTAGTAATATAGCCCGAAGTTGATGGCACATTTTGGATATTTGTTAAGATGTTTGGAGTTTGAGTGTTTGAATTTGAAGTGAGGCCTGAAACATTTGTGAGATGTGGTTGTATAGTGGTGTCATAACCTGATGATGTTGTTGTTGTTGTTGTTGGTGGTGGTGATGTTATTGTTCTAGAATCAGTTGCTGTTGTTAGTGATGATGTTAATGATGACGCAATTAACGATGATAGTGTTGTTGGAAACGTGTTGGATGGTTTTAAGGTTGTTCGTTCTTTTGACAACGTAACTGGCATAAATGTGGTTGCTGCTTCTGCTGCTGCTACTGATGACGACGACGATGACAATTTTGTGGTTGGCGATACTGATGATGATAAAGGTAATGATGATGAAATGTGGTTTTCTGATGATGATGATGAAATAACGTGAAAACAAGATTTGGCTTTGTTCAGCAGTTGTTCAATGATTTTGAGTCTTTCTGGTAGCGTCTGAGTCAGGCAAGAGTTTATCGTTCAGAAAGATTTTTATAAAAAATTTAATAAACATACATAAGTAAAATATTCGGACAATAAGTTAGATTATCCAATTGCACAAAACAAGAAAATATATTAAATTTAATGGATTGATATAAAATGTTTCAAGTTTGGTCTTAATTTTTCAGTGTTATTATCTGTTATTATAATAATTGTAATAAAATAAATTAACTCATGAAGAAATTTCAAAAAACTTGAAATGTTAATAAAATTATATTTATAATTTATAAAAAAGGAAAAATGTTAATTTCAAAATTTTCATCCGATCCCTAACTTTTGTCGGGAGTTCATGCAAATAAGAGTTGATAATTTGGTCGCCTTTTTCGATATTTTCCGTGGCGTTGCGGCTTTTTTGACTTAAACTTTGCGACATTTCGGTTACGTAACTTTGTAGCAACATCAACTCATCCAAATACGCTCTAGAATCTTTCTCAAAATCCAAATGATTTCTATCAACGTTGAAGTGTGCCGATGCTAGCAAAAGTTCAGTTGGACTTTTGTCGAAAAGTTGTTCCTTCAGCATCAACATTCGAAATTTTAAGAAAGACAATTCTTTCTTAATAGGAGCAACGTTTTTTGAATCATTTCTTTCCTTAGCCGCGATCAAATCTTCCGTTATCTTCAGCATCTTGTATTTTCTAAGATATTCACCCTTGTAAAATTCCTTTTTCAAAAAATTATGATATCAAAGAAATAGTTTTTATGTTGAAATTAAAAATAGAGAACATATACTAAATAATTTCATTAAAATGGTACAGTCTAAATAATGAAAATGACTACATGACACTATAGAAACAACAATCATAGCCGGCAAAAACGTCGAACAACAACATAAACAACGAGCCATAAAACGCAGGGAAGAGCGAGACAACAACATGAATTTCAAAGAAACCTGTTCATCTGCATCATTGTCTTCATTTTCGGCATCGTATAGCCACTTTTTAAGGTCATTTATGTGAGATATAACCGGCTCATAAAATATTTCATCTCGATTTTCATTCTCATTGACTGGCACCTGTTGAAATCATAAGAAAATTCTTTTTTGCCATAGATAGTGGTGTAATCATTACCTAATTATTATTAATTTGGATTGATTGAATAAAATTTGATTTTGATTTTTTTTTTTGATAAATGGTAATGACGACTGGTCCTGTAGTTGCGTGGATCCGCGCGTATTCACATGCATAGTGTGTGTGTGTGTGTATTTCTGATACCTCTGAGAACAACTTAAGAGAGGATTTATAATAACGATGGTGTAACGACAAAATTATCATAACCTTCTCTTATTAACTCTCTATTCGAATGGACAAATTTAACTTTCATGGGAATCGAGTGTAAAATTTTTTTAAATTAATATAATAATATAAAAAATTTTTATGTCATAACTAAAATAATATTTAAAATTTCACCGTTTATAAAGTGTGTTTTTATCGAATAAAACTGAATTAAAAAGTTCGTCAAACTTGATCTCTAGGCAGGCAATTGATGGCAACCATCTCATCATCTATCTCGGCATTTGCCAGCTTTTCCCTCCTTCCCTGTAGAACCCAACAAATAAAAAATTAAACTCTTGCATTTGTACAATTATTCATCATGTTTATTCATTTTTCCAACCATCAATATATCATTTATACTCTTGAATATGCGTTTACTTTAAAAATTGAAAAAAAAAATTTATTTGGTTATTTAAAAATTTAAATAAAAACAGCAACAACAAACGTTGATAACAATTTCCAGACGATTCAACTCTCCTTCCAGCTCTCTCACGTGACTGGTAACATCATCAGAGGTGCAACCATACCCATTGCTTCCCAGTTCAGTGAGAGAACTCTTAATTTCGTCAACGCTTTTAAGGCACTTTTCGTATTTTGATTCCAGCTGGTTTTTATAGATTAAAAATTTGATAATAAGGAATTCAGTTAAGTTTTGTTGCATTTATGAACTAACGATAAATAATGTTAGTGTTTTTATTGAGTTTAATCAAATCTTTGACTTTCATAAAAAAACCAGTTGGAAATTTGAAAATTTTCACTGAAAGAATGTTGAGTAACTAGAGGGATAAGGCACGAGTAAGAAGAAGAACTAGAGCGATGGGTAGAAAAACCTTTCTTAAGCATTGCAAGCTACATTCCATTTGATCTATGCTTCCATCCTCATCTGCCATCTTCATCATCGTCATCACATCCTCCATCTTCTTCATCAGATCATTTCGTTTTTTATCCAACTAAATAATTTGAAATGATATTTCACATACAAATATAGTTTGAATGAATAACCGTTGTTAACATTCATACAAAAATACTGATTCATATGAATGAGAATATTTTTGACTGTTCTGTGGCTTTACTTTCAATTTTATTTCCGACTATAAACATCAGTCACCTCGTATTGCTTCAAATAAATGTTGAAATCCATTTCAACATCGCTTAATTGTTGCAGGACAGTGCTGATGGATGTTGCAACAAAATGTTGAACACACTCAGCCTCTATGATATCAGTAAAATTTGTTAGCAGAGAACTTTTTACGAAGTTTAATGATTCCTGTTTTGAGAATAAGTTCTGTCTGCTTGACTGCAAATTAAAATTTTGTCTTGTCATCAATTTCTTTTGTAGAAACAATTTCATTTTTCCAAATTTCAATTTAAATAATTTCATGGTTTATTTTAATTTATAAAACTGTTTAATGTTGAAATATATTGATATGTACGTTGAAATTTATTAAATTGCAGTTAACTTAGTTTTAATTATACACCAAACGCAACCTACTTCTATCCAACTGTCATCAAATTTTGTCAAATTTTCAACTTTTCCCTTTCTGCCAATTTGGGTTTTTAAAATTTCAACAAACTGGCAACAATCTTTCAACTCTTTATCAACATTTTGTTTTAGTTTGAAAAGTTTTTCCAGGTCATTTTTGGCATTGGTCACCTTCATTGGATGGAATTTTGTTCAGTCGAATGTGAGTCTAAGTGTACGTAACACTTATTGCTATTTCAAAATTATCCAAAAGTTTTTTCAATAGAACAAAAAACTAAATAATCGATCAGTCATTTAATCAACTGTTGAATTAATTAATTAATCAATCAGCCAACCAACAAACTTTTCAATCGGTTTATTATTAATCAACAAACCAACTTATTATCCAACCTGAACTCCTAATTGGTTGAACAATCTTTTCAATGCATTCAATTGGTTAGTCATTTGTTGCGGAAACATCATCAGCCCTCTCTCAACCAATAAACGGCCAGTTCGTATTGTCTGCTCCACTTCCGGTTTACGGTCACTCATTAGTTTGTAAATGTCCTGCAAGCAATGGTGTAACAAAAACTTTCTACATATAAATTGAAATATTTTAAAAACACAAATGAACAGAACGTATGTAAACACTACAGGATTAAATATAAATTTAGTTGCAAATGTAGTTATAATTAAATAGAATAATTATATGGAAATAGAACTATTTAACGAAATAATTTAAAAAAATAATCATAATTGAATGATTTGAGAGAAAAAAGTTTAATGAAACGATTCAACAAAACATTTAAATGAAATAATGCAAAAGATGCCGAGACCGACCATTTCTATTTGAATTGCATTTTTGATCTCATCATACTCTATCGAATTCAATTTCACGCTCAATTTATCCTTAATAGATTCGAGATCTTTTTTCATCTCGCTTAACTTTTCAACATATCCCGCCGGCTGATGACGTCTGTATAACTTGCTCTCAACGCCCGTGTAATGTTTCTGTATGTGACGATGGTAATGGTAATGATGAGGTTGGTGATGGTAATGATGATGGTGATGCTGGTGATGGAAATGATGTTAAGCTATTGATGCTGATGATGATGAAGTTGATGAAGATGATAATTACCCTAGTAATAATGTTCAATTTATTTTAATGTTTATTGGATGATGATACTGGCGATGAAGGCGATGTTTGTGTGTGATGTTAATGATGCCGACGATGATGTTGATGACGTTTGTTTAGATGATGACGAAAAAATTGTGATGATGATAAAAATAATAATAATAA
>NW_008705330.1:5506525-5556525 GCF_000326865.2 Helobdella robusta | reverse complement strand
TGTTGTGGATGCAAGTTTTTGTTGTCAGGAGTATAAATTTGGTTTTATGAAACAATAAATATTTTTCAATATTGTCAAATGTTTCAGATTATTTAGTTGTTTCAAAAATTTCGTTGCTTTATTCTCATTTGTTGTTTTGTTTTCATTATTATCATTTTTTATTTGAATTTGTGAAAATTAAAATATAAAAATATTTAAATATTGAATAATACAAATTTATTTTACATTCGCATTCTGGTTTAAGTCGAATCAAAAATAAAAAAATGAAGTACTAATATTAAAATCGAATACAGCAAAAAAAAATTAATCAACCAGATGTTGAGAAATATTTGCTTGCAAAGCATCAACATCCTCAAAGCAACACTTCAACATTGTTGCCTCAACATTGGTGGCGTCTAGCAACAGAGTAAACTTGTTGAGGATGTCTACGAGCGACGTGGAAGGTGTCTGCTGGAGACGTCCCTGCAACATTTCGTGTCTCGCAGCTGTCAGGTACAATTTTTTATTATTTCTTTTTTTAATTATTTTTTTATTGATTCATCTATTAATTAATTTATTATATTTATTATTATTATTAATAATATTGTTCATTCACCATCCCATTTTTCGCATCGCTTTATTATTTTACAATTCAGACCAGGGTCATTACGTCACGTAATGGTAAAAGAAACTTAGTTTTCAGTGGAGAAATGCGCTAGAATCGTCTTATTGTTTGTTTCAAAACAAATAGCATTGGTAGAATATGACGTCAAGACGTGTTACAGCTTCTCGTATGTTTTTTTCATTTGTGGCTGGCATGGCCTGCCTCTCTAGCTCTACACCGACCACCCGGATCCAACACTGATTAAAGTTGACCAGTGGCGGATCTAGAGGGCCGTCTTCGTCTCCCGTGAAAGTTTAAACATTCTCAAAATTTTGACTCCTCCGTCAAAGTTGTCCAGATCCGCCACTGCAGCTGGCGTTGGGTTATAGTCAAAATCTTGGATTTATTTGATTGTGGAAATGTTAATTCTAATTATAATGTTAATTCGAAAGAATTTTTATTGCGAGTTAAGTTTATTACCAAAGCTAACAAAGACATTTTTTTTACATTTTATAATAATGGCTCGTGGAGAATGAATAGCGTAGAAGAAGTATTAGCATATAGAAAGTTGTAATTAAGCTGTAGGGAGTGGTTATCTCGCCAATCCAACTACATCATCAACCTTGTCAATATGTTTTAAAAATATCATTATAAAATATTCACGTGTAGATAATTACAAACCCATTTTAAACATAGCACTTCTCCACGTTGATTCTAATTCATTCACCTTTTTTTCCATCTTTCCACTATTTTCGTCATCCTGCCCAACTTCAAACTTCAACTTTTTGATGTCTTCTTCAATGTTTTGTAAAGTTTTCTGCTTAATCTGGTAAAAGCATGTAATATGTTTGCCATACAATAAACTTTCAGAAAAAGTTCAGTACAGTTATCTATGTGCATGAATATAGATACACGTGATTAATGTTGTATGTTTGCTATCGTCAATAATTATGGATAACAATTAGTTAATTAGTGATGGTGATAAACTAGATATTGATGATAAAAACCACGGTGATGATAACTTTCATTAAATTCTACAGATAATTTGATCGTTAATGTTCTTTTTACATATCAATTTGCTCGTAGTTTTTTAAAATGATTTCATTGAAACTCACCCTATTTTGTTCGAGTAGCCTGCTCAGAACGCTGAAATCAGCGTTCAAACAATTTCTATCATTTTCGGAGTCTATCCATTTTTCGTAAGATGAAACAGTGTCAGAAAGTTCGTTGAACTTTTTAAAAAACTTTCTTGAGCGTGAGAGATTTCTAGTCTTCAGCTTGTTCATTTCCAGTTTTTCCTCCAAATTTCGCCATCTTGATTTCAAATCCCTTATCACGTTTGTCAGGATGTCGTTCGGTTTGCCAGCTTTTTGTTTAAAATTTAAAAATTTTGGAGTTTGTTTGACTATATACAAATTTATAACAAAATTTTATTTAGAAATATTTGAGTACAAAATTTGGAAATGAATAAAACAATTTTTAGAAAGCTTAATAACTTGTTTCTATTTAGTATTTTATATTTTGTCTCTGCTTAACATTGAAAATGATTGACAAAAAGATGAACCTTTCAATGAGTCAGAATAAGAATTAATGCTTTAATCGATGATTCAACGCAAAGAACTGAAATGCGCGAGTAAAAATTTTCATCAAATTACGTTTAGAAATACTATTCTCGTCACTGCTGAAATGAAAATGCACCACAACAATAAAAAAATGATAATATATTAGATTCATTTCGCCAGAGGAGCATGTTGAAATGAAACCTGATGACAGGCTGTCCTCGAGTCGCGTGCCTATGTCACGAACCTCCTCGTACAAACATGCATGTTCGCCAACATCTTTCTCTGCGTCCTAATTTCAATCATAAATTTTTGTTTAGTCAAAAATATAGACTCGATTTATTTGAATTTTGAACTTAAAGAAATTATTTTCAAAAAACAAAAATAGAATTTTAAAAAATTTTAAAAATGTCAGCCATTTACGCTTTTAAATATTTAACAAAAACACATTCATTCTTTCAAGTATTGCACCGCTGTTATAAATTAACAAATTGACAAATTATTAAAACTTCATTACAAACAATCGATCGCCACAAAACAATTCACCTCCAACAAGACGGCCAACTCATCCGTAGAGAAGACTTCCTTCGTCAGCGAGGACTTCGACGACGAGGATGACGTCAACGACGCCGTTTCCATAGCAACCATTTCCTGGGTCACTTCTGCTTTGTCCAACCAATCGTTGAATTTCGATAATTGGCGATCGAAGTCCACTTTTAAACGCTGTATGATCTCATCATTTTGGGTCGATTTAATGACTTTTTTTGATTTTGCGGTAAGCATTTTTTTTGAGTCTTTGTAAGAGTCGTCATCTTTGTCGTCACCTTCACTTCCAAACTCGTCCTCGCGTTTCACATTTCGAGAAACAACGTTGCATCTGTACCTATGGCTGGCTGTTTTTGTATGTTTTGTTGTTTTATTGTCGTTGTTTTCGTTACTCAAGTTGTTGTTGTTACTGTTGTTATTGTTGTTGCTGCTGTTGTTATTGTTGTGATTGTTGTGAAAATTTTTATTATTCTTATCTTTTGTATGGCAGTTTATATTTTCAATTTTGCTGATATTGGTAAGGAGAGTTTTATTGTAACTATTATTATTGTAATTATTATTGTTGTTGTTGTTATTAGTATTATTGTTGTTGTTATTATCATTATTGTTTTTATTTTTTATGCTATTCATAGATTTATTTTTTTGTTTTTTAATCAGCGAAAACGTTGCGCAGCCGTGCCCTGCAGTCGAAACTTTCACCGTCTGCTGTACATAATTATTATTTTCATTATTATCATTATTATTATTATTGCTACTGTTATTGTTGTCATTTATTGCATTATCACTGTTGATGTTTTTAACGTTAGTGACGTAATTGCTGTCAGCGACTTGGTGACGACGACGATGATGATGGGGTGACGGTGATAATGATGATGATGATGACTTTTTCACTTTTGTCCAAGAGTAGTGCTGATCGCGGCGACTAATGTCGCCAGAGTTGATGCCACCATTGCCACCATCGTTATTGTCGTCCTTGACTTGACTTTTGATGCCATCAACTCTGCCGAGTTTTTTAAATTGATTGAGATGATGTGTGGCCATGATGTTGTTGCTGTTGTTCGAGTCATCAATGTCATTTCTAGTGCTTTCTTTATTATCGTTGTAGGCTGTCGTCGTCTTGGTGACAAAGCCACGTGATGTGTTTTGGTCGGATTGACTTGCAAAATTTGTACTTTTGAAACAATTTTTGACTGATTTGTCGTCGTTCTGCGCATTACTTTCACTATTTGTAACCCCGTCACCATACTTTTTGACATAATAATTATTATAGTTTCGATGATAGTGTGTGATAGCCTCGTCATTATTCTCATCATAACAAGTATCATCATCATCATCATCATCATCAGAATCAGAATCAGAATCACGTGACACATCAACAGTCACGTAATCAGGGTCGTCATCAGTTGTCATTGTGATTGATATCTGGACTCCTGACCGAGCTAGCCGACTGCTCATCTCCTCCATCTTGCTCACCAGTTCATCCCAGCTATCGTTTCAAAGAGATTTGTTTCGATAATTTAGTAATTATGAATAAAAATTATTGTTTTTTTAGACAAATGTTTTTTTGTTACACTGAATGGCTTTCCTCGCCAGCAGTACAAAATATAAAACTCGAGCGTTTCTTAAACTTGTATACACATTTATTCAAATACTTGGTTGTAGTGGTTAATTATAAATTGAATGCGTTAACTTCAGATAGAAAGGCAAATCAGATGGTAGAAGTGCCATGTTTCACAGTGTTGTGGTTAGTGCGGCTTACCTGGTTCAAATGCCGTCAGTTCAAAATTCAACAAACATCATGCACATCGATACGATTATAGTGCGTACCTAAAACTACATATATGTCATGTGCTGGGAACGTTACAACCGTTGGGCAACTAAACCAGTAAGAAACAATGTAAGCAGTAACATAACAACAAAAACATGCGAAAAGAGTAAAGAATGTTAAATGTTGACCTTTCCTGGCATGATTGTAACGTGCTATTAACATAACGGGCGGTGAGCTGATAACGATGGTGATTCGAATGATTCTCATCATGGTCGTCAACAGTGTCACCACCATCATCATCGTCATCATCTTCCTTCACGTCATCATCATTTTCATTGATTGGATCAGATGCCACAAGCTCTGATCCAATCTGGTTCAGATGTTCAAACTTCAGCATCATGTCATCCATGTCGTTTTCGATCATCTGATTGTTAGATTATACAACAAAAACTTTAAAATGCAACTGAGTTCGGCGTAGCTGTGCCGATCAAACATCAATCTCACCTTGATGCACCGAACTTGTTGAACGGTCCCATCCAAGGAACCTTCTTGATTGAAGTTCTGCACGTTGTCCAACATCGAGCTAACTTCATGCAACCAGGTCAAAAATTGATTCAGCTTATTATTAAACTTTTCCAACTTTAATTTGTATCTGCCTAGTTTGTGCTCCTTGCCTTCCATCCACCTACACGCGAACATCCATCTTTTTCCAAGATCTTCTAACTGACTTTCCATAGCTTGTTAAAAAAATCAGTAGTTATTTTTATATTTATTTAATATTGCATATCAAGCCAAATGTTTTTTTTTAAATAACGCTAAAATCACATCGCTAAAATGAATTTTTGTTTTAACTTAATGTTCTTGAAAGCTCGCTTATGCTGAAATGACATTGTATCAAACAATTTTTTCAAATAGTATATAGATAAAAAAGTAGAACATTTTTAAAGTGAGCTACTTAACCGTTAAAATACTGAAAATTCTTCATGTAAAATAAGCAAAAATAATTTGTTGAGTGGTCCAACCCGAGTAGGAGCCAGCATCGTCGACGATGAGAACCGTTGACTGCAGGTTGGTCACCTCCGACTGCAGGTCACCCATCCGCCCCCCCATGACCTGCCATCGAGTAGTTGAGTTAACAAAAATCTGGTTGATACTTCAATTTTTGCAACAGTAGTGCGTTTAGAACGTTTTCAATAATCTGGAATAAACGCGGCTACAATCTTTCGACAGAGATGCATGACACTTAAGATTTTCATTAAATTCTAATTTATTTTAAGAATTAAAAACTAACAATTTAATCAATTTTTGCATTTTTATTGGTAATTCAACTACAAAACAATTATCTATTTCCTTTTTAAATCAACTTAACTTACTTGCAGCTTCGTTTCTTGCTCTCTTAACGATCTACTGAAGCATTTGAAGCAACTGTCGTAAGTTCTGATGTCGTCTTCTAAAGCCGTCAGATGCTTTGAGAATTCATTCATGACTTCTTTCTGGCTTGCCATTAGCGATTTCTGCAGGCTGGTAGTACGTTTAAGCGAATTTAATGAAAATTTGGAAAAGAGGCATTTCAAAATAAGTATTTTTGCAAATTAGTGAATGAAATAATTGACATTAATATTAAAAATAAAATGTGTTACGTATTAAAAATAATTTGTAGTAACATGCATTAAAACGTGTGAATAAAAATTTGGTTCGTCAAAATACCTCAAGTACAAACCTGATTTGCCTGCTTGTTACTCTCACTCTCAATCTTTCCCACGCCTCATTCAAAGTCATCATCTCTCTCTCAATCTGCTGCTTCTTCCTCTCCTCCAGCAAGTTACTCTTCATAAGTCTGTTCCCGTGATGAAGTGCTTCCCCGATCGAACTCTGCCTCTCTGTCAGTCGAGCCATCAAGTCCTGGTAACAAATTTTTATAAAATAATTTTTAATTTTTCGTTTAAAAACTTATAAAAAAAGTTTGTTTTTCGCAGAATATTATGTTATTTCAAGTGTTCATAGCGCAAGCATAATTTAATCAATGTAGTTTTTTAGACGAGAATGCGAGGCTTATTAAAGATATCATTGATCTTAAAGTTTTTATTTTAAATATTTTGTAGTAGTAATGAAAGTCACAACTGCTGTAGTATCAGATATGAAGCGTCAACTTATCAATAGTAGCTGTGATGTAGTAATAGTAGAAGTGATCAATTTGTAGCCGTAATTGTGTTAATAAAAAGTCAAAGTGGTCTAAATCCGCCACTGTATATATCATACACATTATATAGTAGTTAAAAAAAAATTTTTTTAAATTGTTTGTTACTACTACTGCAAAATAGATACCGTAGCTAATAAAAAATTACTTCATGTTTATTGAAACAATCTTTCAATTTAGGCAAATCTTTGGGCATTAAGTCTTCCCCATTCTCGTGCCCACTAAAATTAGCGAGTCCCTGCATCTCTAATTTATCCAATATATCTTCATCTTCCTTCAAATTTTGGTTCAATTCTTGAGAAGACAGAAAAAATTTCGTGACATCGGTTGACGTCGAGTCGGTTATATGTCGGTATATTGTTGTAACATCGCCGCTTGCGGGCAACGGCTGAGTCGCTGTGGCTGTCGCTGCTGGTGGTTTGTTGTCAGCCATTTTGTTTTTGTAAATGATGTTTGTTGTTGTTGTTGTTGTTGTTGCTGGCGTTGTTGATGATGACGTCATTTTCAATGCTGGTGACTGTAATGCTTCCGGCGATAATCTTTTAACAGCCTGCAAAGTTGATTTATAAACTTCTCTAATGGAGTTTTTTAATAAATCAAAAATGATTGCATATCATAAACTGTATGGTAGTCATTAATGAATTGTCTCCCATGTAATTATTACGTCGTAACTCAAATTATAGCAAAAACATAGTAGTGGCTGTAGTAACAGTGGAGGAAACACTAAGGTTAATAGTAGCGACAGTAGCAGCAGTAGTAATTGCAGTTGAGTTAGTAGTAGTAGTAGTAGTAGTAGTAGTAGTAGTAGTAGTAGTAGTAGTAGTAGTAGTAGTAGTAGTAGTGGTAATAGTAGTAGTAGTAGTAGTAGTAGTAGTAGTAGTAGTAGTAGTAGTAGTAGTAGTAGCAGTTATATGGTTGCTTCTTATTAATTCTAAATAACTTTCACAATTACATCGTTTTTCGATTGTGGCTGATTGGTGGCGGGCAGCAGTGTGGCGGGGCGACACCTGGCGAGAAGTGTGACGTAAAGGATGACACACCTACAATCTGGTTCGTCAACATCAACATCTGTTTATGTTCATGTTGTTGTTGTCCATGTTGTTGTTATTGTTGTTGTTTTTGTCTATTTTGTTGTTGTTGTTGTTCATGTTGTTGCTATTGTTGTTGTTGTTATTGATGTTGTCCATGTTGTTGTTGTTTGTTGATGTTGTTGTTTATGTTGTTACGAATTATTGATAACATTAAAAATACCAAAAAAAAAATATCGGAGTATGAGAAAAAAAACTTAACTTGGAGATAACGAAAAACTACAAAACAAGTATTTATTCAAAACCGCTCGTTATCCAAGATATGGTTCGGCGCGTAAAAAAATATGCACAAATGAATGTACGAACTGGAATAATAAAAATCCTTGTAACAACAACAACAATAACAAAAATAATTATATTAACAGGCGTATGAAGTAATAATAATAACAGTAACAATAACAGCAATGATGATAATAATAACAACAATATTAACAATAATAATAGTAGATAATAATAATTATGATGATAGTAGTAGCAGTAGTAATAATAATAATAATAATAAAATGAGGATGAAAAAACCTTCAACTGCAATTAAAATTTTGAAGACTTAAAAAGTTCATCTTTTTTATTTACGATGAAAGCACCAAACAATAATGTTTATAAATATACAAGTAACGGGCGGTTTAACCTTTAACCTTTAACCTTAAATAAGAATTATAGCCCACAAAATAACGATAAAATTCAAAATATGGCGGGAACGAACCTGCTGGTGTCAATATTCTTGGAATGGAAAGCCGTTCGTGAGCCAGGCTGAATGCGTGCTCCAGATTCCACTTGCTACTTTTTTCCAGAAGTTTCGAATAATTGAACCAGTTAGGACTGATGATGATGACGAGATGGCGATAATGATGATGATGGTGATAATGATGGTGATAACGATGGTGATGATGATGATAATAATGATGATGATAATAATGATAATGATGGTGATGAGAACTGGTAATAGTGATATCATTGATAACTGTGACGACGATGCTGATGATGATATGATGGTTATGATGAGATTATCTGTAACGATGTCGGCGATGATGAAACTGTGATGAGAATTTTTCTAATAACGATAATGGCGTAAGTATAAAATGGTGATGAGAAAAGTTGATAACAAGTTGGCGACTTGGATGGTGATGACGGTGATAGTGATGATGATAATGATGAATAATGGTGATAATGATAACAATGACGATGATGATAGTGATAATGACGATGATGGCAATAATGATGGATGATGATGATGACCGCTAAAATGGCCACCACTCACTTGTATCTATGAATTAACGCGTTGAACGCTAGTCCGCTTCTCCAGCAAGACGAGAAATTTGTAACATCAACTTTCTTATACCTGTTCAGGTATGAGTTTGTATTTTTTTTGTATTTGTAGTTTGTAAAAGATGTTTGTATTGATACCTATAGGTATTTATTCAATGTTTTTGGTGTATTTCGTGTATTTTACTGGTAAAAAACTTTTTGCCATTTGATTATTGGTAGCGGAAATTTTCCAATATTTTTTGAGGTATGTACAATGCAATGAAGTTTGTATTGTAGTTAAGCATTATTGTATCTATTAACGCATATGAATTAAAGATTTTATTGATACATGTGCGTATTAACCCAGCCTTGTAGTTGGCAACAACTACATGCCGGTCCCAAGCCCGGATAAATGGAGAGGGGTGAGGAAAGAAATAGCAAACTACCTCACTATTATCAGTAGACAGATCCATAAAGTGGCCGAAAGTCGACTTCGACTAAATGGCTAATCATCATCATCATGCGTATTTATTACAAATATTTGTGATACTTTGTGTATTTTCCTTACAAATACAGTAATTTTTAAGTATTTGTACTAGAAACCAAAGTACTCGAAGAAGGATCAAAATTTATTCTTCTGTTGAATACAATCTTGTTTATTTAAATTGTCTTGGTACTATTGTATTTTGTTTGAAAATGTTTTAATGTTGTTTGTACAAAAATTGTTGTGTTTGTATGTTTGTTTATGCATGTATGTATGTATGTATGTATATGTGTGTGTGTAAGTATGTATGTGTGTGTGTATGTATGTGTGTGTGTATAATGTGTGTGTATGATGTGTGTGTATGTGCATGCATTGGTGTGTGTGTATTGATGTGTGTGTGTAATGATGTGTGTGTGAGAATGTGTGTGTGTGAGTGTGTGTGCATACGTGGTTCATGTTTTAAATTGCTTGGCGGCATTTGTTTTGTTCATTTCTTAACGATAACACCTAACTAGGTTTTTTCGTTTTTTTTTCTTTTTTTTCATTCTTTAGAGAATTTTCTAGATTGGATGAAAATTTATTTTAAAACCCACAAAAAAAAACAATTATTACTCAACTTCAATTGAATACAAAAATATATAAATAGATTAGGGATAAATAAGTGCTCCGCGCGAGTGAATGAATGGGCTAATGAGTGAATGAATGAACGAACGAACGAACGAATGAATGAATGAATGAACAAATGAATGCATGAACAAACGAACGAACGAATGAGTGAACGACCTACCCAAACGTTACATTCCTACTCCACTGCAACAAAGCAAGTTCGGGATGATCAAACAAGGAATACTCCTTCAGAGTGAAGGCACACGGACTTATCTGGCATGTTGGTTGCACATAAATAAAACCATTTAATTTGAAAATAAAAAAATTAATTAATCGGTTGAAATATTAAAAAATCATTTATTTGACATTATTTTTTTATTATTATAGATGTTATCATCCTGTTGTTAATTATGTGCGAACCAAGTTATGAACACACAAATTATGAACATGTAAAAGCTAGCAAAACTTGTGAAAAGATGCGTGTGAACAGTTTTCAAAAGCATTTAGTTTTGACCGTAGGGGCCGTTGTTACGATTTCAATACAACAGTAATGATAACAATGAAGTACACAACAATACAATAAATAAATAATAACAAGTAAATAAATACAATACAATACAAAAATACACAAAATTTCAATACAAAACATAATACATACAAATATTTTCATCAAATACAAAAAAACAGAAAGATAAAATATATCAAACTAACCAGGAACCTGTAGAGTAAAGACCACAATAACTCATGTAGGAACTCCTTCGGAGATGATTTATAATCACTGATTTGCAGTTTTATCTATTTTCAAATTGCAAAATTCTTTTGAATAACTTGTTATTTAAAGTTTAAAAACTTTTCACAATGTTTTGGTTTTGTTCATTTTAATAACTATTATTTGCGAAAGAATTAATTTCAAATATGTAAATGTTTGGTTTAATTCGTCAACTATCATTTAACAACATCCAATATTTAAATTTTACGAAACGAAAATGACTGTTGAAAATGTTGATAATTGCATAATTGCAATTATCAACATTTAACCCAATAAGCATTCATGTAACATTATCAACAATTATCCACAATTTCAGCTTTAAAAACTAATGATAAAAAAATTCTAAACTAAACTCAAAAATAAAAATAAATTTTTTTTATTTGTTCAAGAAATTTCTTTCAAACTTCAAACCAACACCAAAGCATTGCAAAGACAAAATAACAGTAAATAATCGCACAAAAAGTATTTACTCTTCAATAAAATGCTTGCATGCTCGCACTGCACATAGCAACTAACCTCATATCTGTCTGATAGTAAGGAAATTGTGCTTTCCACGGAATCTTCACTATTTGCGTTTCTCTTCAAAGTCTTCTGAATGTGTTTGTGAGTATGTAAGTACTGTTGTTGTTGCTGTTGTTGTTGTTTCTTGTTGTTGTTGTATGCTGTTTTGTATGTGTGTGCGTATTGTGGGAACGTGTGTATGTGTATTAGTAAGTGTGAACGTTTTTGCGTGTGTGTGTGGGTTTGACTGTGTGTTAGTGCTACTAGATGTTTGCAAATATGTTAATATTGTTGTAGGTATTATTCAACAATATGTGTTATAAGCATTTCTAAGCAAGGGTTATAAAAGATAACACGTAATCACATGGTTGCTTTTAAAAAAGCGCTAAAGTATAAGAAAAAAGCGAAGAGTGTTGTGATCTAATTTTAATGACTTTGTCGTTGTTGGTTCTAATGTCTTTTGCTGAAAAACATTCAAATAAATTTTCAGACAAATGTAATTTTTATTATTGAATGATTTCGCCAATTGTGTTTGCTGAAGTATTTTTATAAGTACTTTCAAATTCGTCTGTCTGGTATCTGCGATCCCATGCCTGCAAACATTTTCATTGCGGCGTTCGTTTGCTTCAAGTGCGTTCGTCTGGTAGGCTTTTCAGAGTCGTTCGCGTTGATTTATATTTTGTAATGATTATAATATAATTAATGAATAATTTTTAATTGAGGTATTTTTCTATTTTTTCACTTGTATGTTTTGATGGCGTTTACATACGTAACGAACTAAAAAATTAATTTTTTAAACCAGGGAAAATAAATTAGATTAGTAGAAAATATGTACTTAATAATTACATAGGATGTAGTTGAAAAATTCATGGTTTGTACTTAAAGTACCGAGGGGTTACTTACGCTATGGAAAATAAGAATTTTTATGTATAAAATAATTAATTCTCTTGTGATTTCAACAAATGTCTGGCGTCTTGTATTATTTTCTTTTTCTATTTTACTTCAATTATCTTCTCAATGAAAAAATTTTGTTTCTGTCAATCACTTGTTGTTTAGTTTGCTTGTGCGATTGCTTGCTTGTTTAGATCGTTCGAGGATTGTTTGAATGTTCGAAGTTCAATTTATTCGGTGATATGTTTCTTTGTTTTCATTTGTAGGTTTGTTTTTTTGATTTTTTTTTCATCTTTTAATCATTTATGTTTAAAATTTCAAAACCGAAAAAAGTATTTATCTATCCATTAATTTACATATGCATTCAACCATACATATAATCATCATCCATCCATTCATGCATTCATTCATTCATACATTCAATCTATTATCCATCCATCCATCCATTCGTCCGTCCGTCCGTCCATCTATCCATCCATCCATTTATCCATCTATCTATCCATCCATCCCTGCAAATCATCTCAGAGAAGTTATAAAACTAGTGAACACTCGTTAAACACGTTTGCACTCATAAAAGGGAGCCCGAACAAAAACACAAAACAGATAAAAAACACACACACACGCACTCACATACACACATACGCACGCACACACACACGCGCACACACACGCACGCATTCTATTTTGAAACTTATTCATGTTGTTATTTTTGCTAATATTGTATTTTCTAACATCACCATCAATATATAAATGCTCCTTAACTTTTTTTCAGACAGAATCAAAATGATAATTTGTATTAAAATCATCCAAGCAAATCTCATCATCTTACTTAAACTTTTTTCAAACAAACACAGAGCGTACGTAAAAACTACCTACCATGCTCACACAGTTTATGCGTTAGGCAGAGATCTTTTTGCTTTCGAACTAGACCCCTGCAAAGCAGAACTAGGCAGAAGCTTTTAACCATTACACTATCACCATTACATTTATCATTAGTGTTTTTTATACAATTATCATTATCACATTATTTTTATTTCAATTTCGTCGTCGTCATCTTCGCTATATTATAGTTACTTGATGTTTCGCAGTTGTTGATTAGTACTTTTTATAAATTATTTCCACTGATTCCTGCTAATTTGGATGTTTTTGATGGTTGTAGGTCGTGTATGTGTATTACGTTTCGCCAGATGCGATCATATCATGTTTTTTTTTTCTTGACGGCAGAAGTTCGAAACAACTTTTGCCTCTATCAATTTTTATTAATTACAATTTTCTAATCTTGAACGCTTTATTTGAAAACGGAATTTGAGATTTTAACTAAAGAATAATTAAATTCGTAACAGTAATTTTTTTAGAATCTAGGCTTTTCACGATAACTTTTACGTTTGTTTTTATCATCTGTCAAGTTCATTTCTTTGTTTTACAACCGTTAAACGTTCATCTTCTCTGCTCTTAATTTTGAGTGAAAATACGTAAAACTTACCAAATGAATAAAAAGGTTAAAGGCAATTAATTGGATGAATATATCAATTATCATTACTATGAGTAGTTAATTAATTAATAACTAAATTGATTGATAAAATTGATTGATTGCGATTACTGAAAAAATAAAACGTCGAAATTGCAAGAAAAGTCGGCTTAGGTATTTAAAGGTAGTTAGTTACGTGAATGAATGCATTCGACTTATCTAATCTTATAAGTTCTGTTCTAACTCTTTATTGTGTTCTGCGCATACCCGAGTAATTTGCTTGTTTGTTTGTGTGTTTATGTGTGCGTGTCTATATGTGTATGTATGTGAATTAGTGTGGGTGAATATAACAGAGTGTGTTCATGTGTGTGTGTACAAGTGGGTACATGCGTGTGCCTGCGTGTTTCTAAATTTGCTCACGTGTGTATGTATGTGTGTGTGTATGTGTGTGTGTGTGTGTGTGTGTGTGTGTGTGTGTGTGTGTGTGTGTGTGTGTGTGTGTGTGTGTGTGGTATAGTATAGGTATATATAGCAAAAATGTTTTTCTATATTTGTTAAACGTATCAACAAACAGAGGTATGCAAGCATAAGTTTAGATAAAGTTATCAATTTCTTTATTTGAAGCCGATAAATTGTTTTTATTTTAAATTCTTATCACTTTTATCCTTAAAATGAAACAAACAGGCGCTTGAGAAAAAAGAAATTTAATCGCGTGATTAAATGTAATGTGATGTGATGAAATGTGATGTGATGCAGTATGGTGATGTGTGGTTTGTTGCGGTGTGGTATGGTTTAGAGTAGTGTGGTTTAGTGTATTTTGTTGCAGTTTGGTATGGTTTAGTGTGGTATGGTTTGGTGTGACGTAATATGTCGTAATTTTATTTAATTTTTTTAATATAATACGGTGTGTTTCCATTTAGTTATATCAATTCTCTTTCTAATAAATTCTCAGATGAAAGCCACAAATACGATACGTACAACTGACAGCTTTGAAGAAAACGCTCGTTGATAAATAAATGTAGCAGCAGAAGTACACAAAATTTGAAAATAAAAACACAGTTCATTATAATGGTGAACATTAATATAAATAAAAAATATTTCACGTTTCGTAAAAATGGCATGGAGTTAACATTCTCAATAGCACCAAACAAGAGTTTCGTAACAATTTCAAGTATTTGTTTTGGTGTTACAGAAAATGTCTCAAGATTAACCTTGTTTTTTTTAGTTCATTATATTTGTTGTTTTTTAATTTTTGCGAGTTTTTGCATTTTTTTACGTTAAAAAAGCAAAAAATAATATTTATGATGAAAAATTTTATACGAGAATCATTATTGAAGTATAATGATTTAGTATTAGACTGGGTACGTATAAAAACTAATGATTCATTTTGTCTGCATGTTAACAAATTTAAATAACTCATTATATATATATATATATATATATATATCACAGTGTGCACATTATTATTATTGTACATTTTGAATCAGTTGTATTTTTATTTAATAATTTTTTCATATTTTTTTCATTTTTCATATTATTTACCGCGTAAGTAAAAAAAACAATAAATTTAATTGAAATAATGTTTCGAAAATATAAAACTTAAAAAGCAAACTAACGATATCTGTACCGGATAACTTCGACACCAAACAATCCAACGCGCGAACATCTCGTAACATACTGTACATATTTGGCGTGATGTTCACCATGTTCACGTTGTTCATCCTGTTCATGTTGTTCTTGTTCTTAGCTGAGGTGTCCTCCAGGAGGTCGACCAGCCAGCGTGTGAACACTCGTTCTTCGGTGCCCGGTGGAGTTTCGCCATCTTGAATCAACAATTTGGCCATTCAGTGAGTTAATTATTTACATTTATTGTTTCCTATTTTAGTGGAACCTTATTTGACAGGAATCCATTTAAATTACACAAATAATCTTCATCAGCTGAATAAAAAAAGTATTAAAGAATTTTTTAAGTTATTTTGTTTTGTGTTTCGTTAATGTGTTATATTGTTTTGGAAACTATTGAAACACTCAGTTTGGTTTCATTAGTTACAATATTTACATTTAAAAAACTTATACGAAGTATCAAGATGCTTATGCGTTATACACTCACAATTTTTATGCGTTCGAGTTGTAGCACTTTTTATAAGCACGACATACCTAATTGTCCTAACCTTGAATTTGTTTCAATTGAAATTCATTCATTTGGTTTTTCATCAAATTGTTCGATGTGGTTTGAGAAAATAATTAATGATGTTGTATTCGTTTCCACCATCATATCAGTAATCCCCATGTTGTGATTAGCTTTTCCAGGTCTGACATATTTCTAAACTACCTTTTTGTTATCATCGTCATCATCACATCTACCATCATCATTAGCAATAACGAAATCATCGTTACCATCATCATCATTATCTTCTTCAACATCAACAACCTCATCAGAATAAACACCAACATCTTCATCAACATTTTCGTCAAAATTATCATCAACATCATCATCCTTATCATCAACATCATCATCTTCAACATCAACAACATCATCTTCAACATCAACATCATCACTTTCAACATCAACATCATCAACAACAACATAATCAACCTCTTCAACCTCAACAAACAATATAGGTTTCAAGTGTTACATATGTTCTTCATTATATCCCACTTTATTTCCTACCATTAATTTGATAGGAGCCAGCAAATGATTGGATCTGAGTTTTTTTTTCTTGGCAATATAACTCTAATTCGAACGAAAGAAGAATAAAAAATGCAAATATCGAGAAGTGTTTATTTGCCAATAAGTGCCAAATACAATCAAGTTATTAGATTTATTTATCATAAACCGACCCACAAACACACACACACAACACCACACACACAAACACACGATCATTTCACACACAAACACTGTACAACACTAACATAAGACATATACGTGCATATACCACACATATAACACATACGACATGCATAAAACACATACATATGACATTCCAATTTATGATGATATTTAATTAACATCGTGACAAATCGCGACAGAAAGTGCTTTTAATTCCATTTCCATTAATACTTCATCATCACACGGCAAGTTTATGACACAAAATCGTTCAAAATAATTGCAAGACGAGAAATTATTCCCGGTATAAAGGAAGAAACACAATTCTATGAACAAACAAAACAAAACAAACGAACGAACAAACGAAAGAACGACGAACCAAACAAACAGACGGAAATCTAGTAACGAGAAACAAAACAAAAAAACAGCAACAGTGTGGAGAAGGGAAAATAAGTTACATCTCCCTCATATATCATATCGTGTTTGTTTACATTACACACTTCACCAAATTTCCGAACAACAATGCGCTGAAAATTTCATCCACGCTTCTGGAAGAGCGATACAGTTCAGTCATTAAACGCTGCACTCAACTAGAAAACCAGTTTCGTATAAATAAGTAGTGGATTGTTCGATAGACGATTTAAAATTATGAAAAATATGAGTTAATAATTAAATATGATAGAATGAATGAAAAAATGAAACGCTTCGGAAATAATTTTGTGACATTCTTAAGATTGGGAAATATGCTACGAGAGTGTATAATTAATAATTATAATTAATAATAATAATCATCAAAATTATGAGAATATAAATATAGGGATAAATATTTTGATATAATTAACTAAAAAAATGAAATGATTTGAAATGATTTTGTGATCTTAAGATGAAAATCGCGCGACCAACTTAGAATGTAACAGAAGATAAACGTGCCAATGATGTTTTGTCAGCCGATCACAACGTTGGTTATAATCTTAGCGAAAAGGGATGCTGTTGTATTTGATGTTGTTTAATCTTTCCGAAAACTGCTGTTGCTGTATGCGATGTTGTTGTTCATGCTGTTGTTGTTTATGTTTTATGTTTTTGTTTATACTATTGTCTATGTGGTTATTCCATGATGATGTTGTTGTTGTATATTTTGCTCTTTTTGGTTATGTCTATGCCGCTTTTGTTAGATTGTTGTTTATGTTTGTGTAATTTTTGTTGTTGTTTATGTTTTTTGGCTGTTTTTATTTTTCTTAAATATGTTTGTAATTTTGTCGTAGTTTAGTTTAGTTTTTTTTACGTCACTGATGTTGAAGATTTTTTTGGCTTTTAGCTTTTTAAGAGTACAACTTTCGATTATTACTATTTAATTATTATTTCTTATTTAATTAATACTTTAATTTTTAATTTTTTTTAGTTTTTTATCAAAATAGTTTTAAAAAAATAAAAAAAAATCGTAAACTCACCCATGTCTTGTTTGGCTGAGAAATCCATTTCATTTGCTCGATGAACAATCCTTCAAGTATTCAAACAATTTATACATATATAAATTAAAATATTAATTAAAAAATTACTCTATTGTAAATTTATGACATGATAAAAATGTAAACGATAAAGAATTGATATTATTAGATAAAAAATTTGTTAAAATTATGTAAAAATAATAAATTAATTTTCATCTCTTCAAAAAACTAAACTTCAACCAATCAATCAATTAATCGGTCAATCGGTCGGTCGGTCGGTCGGTCAACGAACCAACGAACGAACGAACGAACCAACCAACCAACCAACCAAACAACCAACCAATCAATCAGTCAATCAAGCAATCAATTTGTCAATCAGTCAGTGAGTAACCAAACAATCAACCAATCAATCAATAAACTGAACAATTCAACAAACTAACCAATAACGAACCAATTAGAAAAAAAAACAAACAGATTAACCAAAACCAATAAATATTAATTAAAAACCACAACTAGTCTCATTAAAAATTGAAATAAATTTATCCGCATTTAATTTATTTATGCCATTTCATCCAAACTGAAAGGCAATGACACCAAAAATCTAATTGGGAAAACAACTACAATCAACCAATAAATAATAACATCGTTATTAACTAACTAGTTAAAAAATTAATTTAATTTATAATTTTTTAAATAAAAATCTCATTCATAACTCCCAATTTTTTAGCTCTCTACCAACGAAAATAAACTCAATCCAAAGAAAGACTGAAGGCGCATTATATGTAACAATCCTGTTCGCCTTAAGTGCATTGCGTGTTGCGTGAGCGAGTAGTAGATGGATTAACATTTGTATGAAGATAAACCTTACAAACAAACAATAACATACTTACACACACACATCCACACATAAACACACACACACAACACACACACATTCACACAAACACACACAGATACACACGCACGCACGCACGCACGTGAGCACATTTAGAAAAATTATATCATTTTTGGTTATATAAAAAATATTTACATTATTTTAAAGGATAAAAATTTGTATTTGCACTGTTAATTCGATGTTAATGATCACCAAACACGCCGCGATCCATCGCTAGCTGAACATTGTATGTACATATAAGCTCAGACAGGTAGGTTCGTCCTAATGGCATGATAAGATACATGGCAACAAACACAACATAGATTGATGTAATGTAATTATTCATTCATTCATTCATCCATTCATTCCAACAAATTATTTTCTTCTGGATGAGATCATATTTATCTATTTCTTTGAGAGAGAGAGAGAGAAGGAGAAAAAAACAACGAACCAGCAAGACTACTTACAAATATTACAATATATGTTTAGATATATTGAGATGCATGGCCTAACCAATATGCAACACATTCGTAACTTCATCCAAAGCATTCTTAGGTCTCTGTTTAAAATACTTCAGCATATCTTTTTTGTTCTGTCTGTGTTTACATTCCCAGCGGTTTGCATTATTAAGATGTTCAGTAAAAATTAGGACAGTTTTTTGTGAAATTAGCTGTTAGAATGCTGTATTTAAATGAAAATGAAAACATTCAATCAAATAGTTTATTGTTAAAAATCAAGAAAAAAGACCAAAGCATCTATTTAACTTACTTTATTAAATTATTTAATTTTCCATCAATAATCAAATGATTGCTTAAGTATTCCATAGCGTTCATTTGATTCCGGCTATGTCGATAACTCAAAAAAATTTTTTCTCATCAAGGTTTAATCATATCTTTCAAAAAGATGTGTATATTTTTAAAAGTCTTGTGTGTGTGTGTGTTTGTGTGTGTGTGTGTGCGTGGTATTTTCAATTTTGCCATATAATGGATATAATGTACAGTATATTTGTATAGGCTGCTTGAATTCAAATATGCTAAAGTTAAGTATGTCGATATAGTGAATGTATTACATTACATGTTCTGGAAAAATGTGTTCAAGTTAAAGTGAGAAAATAATAATTAAGAAACAACCAGCGCGTTGCTAGCGTTGAGTTTTGTGCGTGTTTGTTTGTGTTAGTGTGTTTGTTTGTTTGTGTGTGTTTGTATGTGTTTGTGTGTTTGCTTGTGTGTGTGTGTTTAATATTAATTTTATTTACAAAATGCATTCGCTGCACATGCTAATTATCATTACATTACTACTAGCGTTGAAGTTATTATAAAAATTCTTTGTAGTTTCACTATTGTTAAGCAATAAAATGTTCATACAGACGTTAATGTTAATTGTTCTCACATTATTTTTCGTCTCGCTAAGAATGATGAGACTAAAAGATAAACTATGTAAGAAAAATTTTCTAAAAGAAATCTATCTAGCTGGCGTTTTGATACATGGAGTACCACTGGTATGGTATTGTGTCTTCGGTTCTGAAAATTATTTTTAGTTATTTTTGTTATCTTTCTATCATACCATATAATGAACGTTTGATTGGATGCAAAAATCGTTGTGCAAATCAATCTAAGTTCGTTGTGTTACTTTATTCATTCATTCGTTCGTTTTTTCATTCATTTATTCATGCATTTAATTCAATCGTTCGTTCGTTCGTCCATTTATGCATTCGTTCATTCGTACGTTCTTTCGCTTCATCGTTCGTTAATTCATTCAATCAATTAAAATTGTATGTATACATCAAATATTATTATCCAAAGAAAGGATCATAACCTTGGAGATGATTTTTAAAATCGATTCAAGTTACTTAAAATAGATTAGTAGAGAACTATTATTCTTGTTATCTTTTTTTTGAAAACCTCACCAAATCTTTTTATCCATTATATATTTTTTATTTTTTATACATTTCATCTTAAACATTTTTCAATTTCACCAATTTATTTCATCATCATTCTGAAATCATTGCGGCAAGTATTTATCAAAAATTAAATTATTAAAAAAGAGGTGCTAAAGAATTAAAAAAGTTTTCAATTCAATATGACGTTTTAACTACGCCTGTTGATGTTTGTTTTTGTTTTTTGAATTCTTGTTTGCTGATGAAATTTTATTTAGAATTTTGTAACTATTTTCAGGAAAAAAGATTTTTGCTAAAAAACCGTTAATAATTTTATTTTTAAATTAAATGATTTTATAAATGACATCACGAAGTAACATGGCTACATATCTCGAACCTCTCTGACCAGTTCTGTTGAATTGAATTGAAGATATCAAAGTGAGATTTTGAACGTTTGTACCTATCTATATGAAACAATTTGTATGAAATATTTTCACGTTTCTTAATTATTTCAAAAAATATTTCGGAGTAGTTGCTTAAAATCGCACTGAAATGCCTAAGTACATTATAAACGGCGCAGTAACTTGTGAACCATAAACTTAACGACTGGTATAAAAGTTTTATCACTATCGATACCAATCACATGAGTGCCATGTTGAACATAATTAAAAAATCTACTTAAAGACTAAAGTTAGGTTTAATTCATCGGGTCTATCGTGAAAATTAGTTATTTCAATCCAACAAAACTTCATTGTGAACATTTTATTTCACTTAATGGCGATGGTAAGACTCAAGCCAATTTTTAAAAATGCTTTTATAAAAATATAAGTCACATAGTTTAACTTTGTAGACCCCATAGAACTAGTATGTAGGTTTGAACATCGGTTTGGTTTTTAGCTAAATATTAGCCAAATATGCCTTTCTATGAATAAAACAAAATGGAAAAAATTTTTATAAACATCTCCATTTTATCCATATATCCATCCAACTAACTTTTCCACCACTTGAACGTCAGTCTATTTTTTCCATTTTATCTGTTCATTTATTTTCCCATCACTCAACACGAGATGTTTCCATAATTCATCCATCAACAGTTTTTCGGATGATGAACGGGAATCAGTGATCGGTTTCGCATCCGAATCATCAACAGGATTACAATTAAATGGGTATAAACAATTTTTAAAAATAAATTCTAAAATGTAATAATATTTTATAAAAAAAAACCACAAGACATCTTTTCATTCAATGTTCATACAAATCTGAAAAATATTGGGTATACAAAACAATTAAGCGAAAATATCCAAATATTTTTTGTATTTACTTTTAAAAGTTTCCAACGATGCTTAGGCGAACAAATGAACTTGAGTTGGCCCATTAATATCAAATACTGCGAACAATTCCTGGTCTGTTAACACCATTATCAAATTGCATTTTTAAAATACTAAAATTATACTTTTGATATGATTATAAATATAGTTTTTTTTAGAAAACTGCACAAACTTTTTCCTGCACAAACTTCCTTTTCCTTTAAATTGAAAAAAAGCCTGAAAAATTTTATTTCAAAATCGTTTAGCGTTACAAGTTCTTTAACTTTGAAGCAGTAGTAAAGCAGTTCATTAGTTTTACTTGATTAGTAAAGAACGTATTCGATCACGAGGTCTTCGCCTATCACACACAATGTAAGTGGTGCCTTGTTTCACGTGTAACTATCAATACTTGCAATGTACGTTTGTCTAAATCATTTTATTTATTTCAAATACTTGACAATGAGATGAAAACAAATCATAATTTCATGCGAACAATAATACAAATTCCTCAAAACAATCGTCAGACATCCATTAAAAATTAATAATTTACAAACAAGATAAAAACGTTTAATAAATATATTCATCATTGCGTTGACGTTAAGGGGCTGGTTACTTTCATTTCTTAAACCAGACTAAAATAATCAACCTCAATTATTACTTTATTCATAATGATCATCCCAATGAATAAGTTTGATGAAACACCATTTCAACTGAGACATCTGCCGGATTAAAATTATCCAGAACAAATGAACAGTCCCTTCTATAATAATTAAAATTGCACGCGTTAAGTTTAATCAGTTTAATGGTTAAGAACATAATTTTCATAAATGTTTACTTAACATATATTTCATATACATGAATACAATAACGTAAATAAACATCTTTTATATCGGTACGTGTTCATCAGGCAAAATATCAGTTGCCCATGCATAGTTAAGTTAATAGTAAAACACATAAACAAACAATTTTACCACATACGTAACTGAAAAAATCACACACACTCCGCACACACACAAACACAAAAACATATATACACAGATATACAGGCACATAAACACACACACACACACATTTCGATGAGTTCGATAACGGAGGTTGAATGGAGTATAAACATTTTTCCAATTGGTTCTTTTCAAGGAGCACATGCAAACAACTTATTAAGAAACAAGGATAAAATTATAAAATTATATATATAGCAGCGACCTTATATATATATATATATATATATATATATTCTAAAAACAACAGACGAATCAAAAGTGAAAAAACATTTTGAAATCTATTCAAACGTAAAAGAGTGAAAGAGAAAACTAGAAAAAAAGAAAAAGAAACAGAATCAGGATGGCACGAACAACTTTCAGTTATAATTCACAACTGAACTTCGACCACGAAATTTTTGCTTGCCCTTCCATTTCTTTTCAGGTTTCTAAATAAAATAATATTAATTTCATAAAATTTAACAAAATTTATTCAAAAGTATTTCTTCGTGGAAAAATTATGATGTGTATTGCTTAGAAATTCATGTTTATCAATACATTTCTATGAAACTGAACTTTTAAAAGTCAAAGGTCAATTTCTTTTGTGCAACTGCTTCAGAGTTTTCAACTACAAACACATACGCGTTCATATTTGGTTTAGGAAAAAATCTCGTAACTAAGCCTTCAATAAATTAATACACAAATAGCCAATAAAACCCATTTGGTAGTCACCAAATGGATTTTATTGGCTGGGCCTCTGATAGCCACACAAAATTGGCGAATGACAAAAATAAACCTGGATAATTCCCATGATTTTTAACGTTGTTTTAATGAGTAAATAAATATATGTGAATGATATTTTTTGATAATATTCCAAATGAAAGTTGTTAAATAAGTTAATGGAAAGAGTTAATAAATAAAATATTCAAATGACCTACTAAGTGTTAAATATGTTATTAAAACACGTGGCCAACGGGTGGCCATCATCACCAACTGGACAAAGCCTATCTAAGCCATCCAACCCCGGCATGCCCTATATATTATGTTAATGAAGTGAAGGTTATGTTAATATGATTCGCTGGTTATTATGTTTTATATATTTTATGTTAATCAGGTGAAGGTTGTGTTAACCTACTTCTATATTTTTAGTTAATGAGATGAAAGCCATGTTAAGTGGTTAACATCTTACCTTTTTTATTAAGTTAATGAGAAGGTTTATTATATCTTAAATGTTATGATAATGAGGAAGGTTATTTTAAACGCTAATTAAATTGTCATGATGGAATTTTTGTTATGAAACTTTGATAAGTTTAAGATGTCGTCGGTGAGTTTTCAACATTGCAGGTGAGGATATCATTCGGAAATTAGATTAGCAAACGTAGTCACAATAAATAGCACACGTTTATCGATTTCTAAATAACAATGTTATGAATGAAATAGTGCAAAAATCGTCAATTGTTTAATAAAGCCAAATGATCGAATGCGCTAAAATCTGAAAACTATAAAACTTATATCGAATAAAATTTGACTCGGAAACAATATGCCATGCATAAGTAACTCAGCGCCTCCACTGAACAGCACAAAGAACATTGAGAAAATGAGACCAAGGATCGTAAGCTAATTAGGTTATGCAGAGAGGAATATTACAGAAACCGGAGAAAATATGAAGAGAGAATTGTTAAACTGCAATTAAAATCTGAAAAAAATAAAAGAATAAACAGCCGTGACGAAAAAATAAAATAAACATAAAATTGGAAGCATATCGAACCAGTTATTGCTATGGAACGACAAGTTGGAAAAGATAGCAGTTTATTTTAAGAAAGAATTGGACGTTAATCTACACTTGAGGTAAAAATTAATGAAATAAAAGTAGTGTAATTTTTAAATAAAATAAAGAAAAATTCAGCAAAGAATAACAACACTTTCATTAGATTGATAATTTAGAAGTTATCAATCCAATGGCACGTTGTTACACAGGTATATCTGCCGATCAGAAGTGTTTTGTCTCAAGTCTCTCACTCAACATTTGCAGTTTACATGGAAAAAATGACTATATTGTAAACTTTTTAAAAGTTATTCTTCAAATGAATACGCAAATGAATGTTTATTAGTATCGATGTAATTGAAAATTGAAAGTTTTTAATTTAAATCACCCACCGATTCTCCAGTGTCACCCTTCCTGCCTCTCCTACCGCGTAAACCCTGCAAAAATATTATTTAATTTTGTAAAAAAAAGTGCTTCTATTTCAGTTCAATAAGCCATTTTCATCTTCTTACCGACAAATATATTTTTAAAAACGCTTCGTTTGATCGGATAAACTTTTCAAAATTTATGAGCACTTTATTGAGCTGTGTCTCGTTTTTGAGAAGACGTCTACAATTATTGTTTCATGTCTGAGACTAAACATTCGATAGGAATTCTACTTTTTGATGTTTGAGCCATCAAAAACAATTCAAAGTATTGATATAAATTAAAGTTTCAGGCCTACAACGTCAAGTATTCAGGCATTTATCATTTATTTTTTATCTTTATAATTATTTCTTAACATTATTTTTGATTGAAACTTAACTAGATTGGCAATGTTGAAATGAATAAACTGCACGCTGAATCCCAAAATATAATACAGTTTGTGTTCCTTGAATTTCAAGATATAATAGTTTGCGGCTTTTGAATTTTTTTCAGAGGTTCAGATCTGACTTTTTAACTATGCCTTGTAATTTATTTTCAAATTATAAGATTTTTTTCCTAGTCCTTACCCATTCTTAACATAAAATACTACGCTATCAAATAAATACACCAATTGCTTTCAAATTTGCCAGCCTTGAAATAATGTTGTTGCAGATTGCAAGCACCGAAGCAGTCTATTAAAAATTAGAAAAGTAAAAATTTATAAACAGATTAAAAAGTTGAAATACGAATTCGCACCATCCAGAGAACGCATTAAAATTTTAACGGCACGTGGCGGTGAAAACAAACCAACTCGCTGCTAGAAGCATTTTCAAATTAGAAACATTCACCTTAAAAACCAAATTCTTAGCTTGAAATGATTACACTAACACAATAAAACAAATTTAAATCTAAATTACCCTAGGTCCCATTTCGCCTTTTTCTCCCTGTAAGCCCTGCGTAGGTGGTTAAGACGTTTTGTGTTTAGTAATAGAGCAATTTGATCACAAGAGTTTGGTTATTAGTCTGGCTGATAAAGTTTTGGATGTGGAAAATGTAAAAAAATGACTAACCAGTGTTCCTGGAAAGCCCTGTTGGGAAATATGCAACAACACGTTCGTCATTCCATAAATTATAATTTGTAAGATAAGAAGTAGCAGTTAGCATTAAAAATCGCGTTAACCTGTTAACTTAACAATGAAGGTACAGATATTTTTTGTGAAATTTTTAATTTGTCAAAAACTATTTTGCCCGTCATAAATCATTTTTTTTTTGAGAAATTTTCATCCTCATTCCTATCATCATCTCACAACGTATTCTCCTTTTTTTTCATCACAATCTCACACATCCTCTCCTCTTCTTTTCCGTCACCATCTCTCACCCACCTCATAAACAACATCATCATTCAGTTCATCAAAAAATGTTATAACAAATGCTTTAGAGGGAATAGCTGTTAACAACATTACAAAACATTACATTCATTCCTCGTCATCACCATATCATCTTCATCCTTATCACCATCGTCGTCATCATCATCGTCAAGATTTATCATCATCGTCTTTATTATCATCATTTTTACTATCATCATCAGCATCCCATTTATCATCAATGATGATGCTACTATTGCTAAGGTTTGCAGTGGAAATATGAAGGTCATCATCGTAATCGTTCAAGACGCGGTATAAAATCGCCAAATTCTTCATTGCCATTGTATCATGATTACTTCTACTACTACTACTACTACTACTACTACTACTACTACTACTACTACTACTACTATTACTATTACTACTACTACTACTACTGCTGCTACTACTACTACTAATACTACTACTACTACTACCACTGCTAATATATTATTACTACTGCTACTTATAGTAATAAAAAATGATAATAATAAAACATTACCATAATTCCTGGGTCTCCTTTAACACCAGGATCACCACGTTCACCCTTCATTCCCTGCGGACCAGTTGGTCCCTGAAAAAGTTACAAACAGATTTAAACGCAGCGTAATTGTGACGTAAGCGTAACTTGAATAATTATTCAGATTACTCTAAACAATGTAACTTTTGTTTAAATTAACTAATATTCTCATATAACAATTTTATGAACATTTGTTCAATATTATAAGACTGGTGTTATAGTAGATCAGGGGTGGGAAAACTACGTCCGGCCTTGTTCCAAAAAAAGCCAGACATTATGGCCAAAAAAAGGAATCACAAATGTTAAAACAAATTTTTCCCCGGGTCGAAAAAATCTGCTGTTTAAATTTAAGTACATGTGTGGCCCTTCAAAAGTAAAATAGTTCTTAATGCGGCCCTCACAGCAAGAAGTTTGCCCAGCTCTGTTATAGATGGTAAAATACAAACGCGTTCTGTTAAAATGTGTATTAAAAGTTAACATTATACTGCTAAACATATGAGGAAACATGCAGGTTTAACAAATTTTAATACTCATAAAGTATTCACAAACATTGATAGAATAATGAAAAATGCAATACAAACCATTGTACCATTGATTCCATCGACACCCTTCATGGTAACATCAATCAATTGATACGTGTTAGCGGGTCGTGCAAGTGTTAAATATTTTTTTCATGTTAATAATTAATTACTTTCAATTTTCCACGTTAATCAAATTAGGAAATTATTTTTTTTATTAGCAATCCATACAATTATGTTAAGTTTTCTTGGTTTTTGCATTAGAATTAGGCCTAATAGCAAAATAGCTAACAATGTTAACGTTATTTGACAATAAAAAATCATTGCCAATGGATAATGTTAACATTCTGTGTTAAAAATAAAAAAAATAGGAATGCTTTGCCAAAAGGCAAATAAAAATTTGTTAATGCAAGTCTGTTAAAATGCAACACAGCCAATGAAAGATTGAATAATGTTGTTAAATGTTAGGCGGTCAAGTTTTCAACTGAGATGGTACGGTGTTATATTGCCGTGTTGATAACATGGAAGAAATAAAATAACACAAAATAGAGAAAATTCTGAAAAACAAAAAAATGTATTAACCAACCGGTAGTCCTAGCGGCCCTTGTTCTCCCCGTTCGCCCTTTTCACCCTGCATTTATTTCATAATTATTTTTCGTTATTTATCATTGTTTTTCAGTATTATAATTATTATTATTATTTTTATATATTATCATCCTTAACAGTAGTAACGGTAGTAGAAGCAAAAAGTGACTGTAGTAGAAACAGTAACATTAGTAGCAGTTGTAGTAGTAGTAATTATAGTAGTAGTAGCAGCAGCAGAGTAATAGTAGTAGTAGTAGTAATAGTAGTAATAGTAGTAGTTGTAGCAGTAGTAAGAGTAGTAGTAAGAGCCGTAGCAGTAGCAGTGCTGTTAATATTCATAGAACATAAACGTGTATTATCATTATCATTATTTTTTTCACAATAGCCAGTGAAATAAAATAACACAAAATATAATACAGACAAACTTTTTTATCTACGGTAATAATAATAATAAAATAATAATTTCTTCATTATTTATCATCAGTGTTATTTATTAACTATAAAATTATTTGCTATCTATTTCTTCGGCAACATCAAAACAACGAAATGTCAGTCGTGATGTAATATTTATCCTCAACATATACTTCCGAAACTACGAAGGAAAAAAAATTCTCTATAAAAATTTTTTTTTTGTCATAACAAAATGTAGGTAGTTTATTAGTCACAGATAAGTTTGCAGACGAGTTTATCTGGGTTGTTTCAAAAAATATAGAAACGCCAGATTTTACGCATGAATAAATATTTAAAATTATATAATTATCAATTAAAAGTAAAAAAAACGAACCATTCATTACCGCGATAAACATTGTAGCAAACCGAATTTACAACAAGCGATACGAATCATAAGTTGAGAAAAAGTTACGAACCATATCTCCTTTTTCTCCGGTGAAACCTCTTTCACCCTGTTTTTTAAAAGATGAAAATAGTGCAGTTAAATATTATATAACAGAAAGAAATATAAATGGATGTTAGTAAAAAATAGTGAAAATATAAAAAAAACCTTATATTAAAAATTTGGAAATTAAAAAAATGAAAGAATTACTTTAATTCCAGCTACTCCTTGAACACCTCTAGGACCCTGCAATAAAGAAATAACGTAAATGATTTTCTCTTCCGCCTTTTACCAATTTAGGAACTTTGGTAGCGATAGGCAAAAAAGTGCGAGCCAAAAAGATTCAACGTTTTCATAATATTATTTTATTTTATTTGCACCAGAGGCAAACTGCGGCCCGCTGGTTTTTTAAATGCGTTATATAGGACCCTCCAAAATCATCTACATAAATTTGAATGCGGTCTTCGAGATAAGTAAGCCCACCCATGGTTTAGGCCATTGTTTTGCTTTTGTATAGCGTGAAAATAAAACATGATATTCATACAGAAAATAAAAAATTTTCCTGTACAACAGTTCACATTACTCTGGTTATTTTAGTGTTGTTTTGCGATAAGCAATTCCTTGAACGAGAAAAATGAGCGTTTATTGTAATAACAACGAACGCCTGACAAGTTTTAATCAACATTTTACAGACAAAACACTCATCGAATAACATGTTCAGTGGATATACACAAGTATTGCCCGACATTTAAAGTTGTTTTTGTATTTATCAACTTACTCTTGTTACACATTAGCGGTGCCAACTTTCTAAAGAAACTAATTTCACGTTGGCTCCCTGTCTATCCGCACAATGACATTTCGTCAGATTTCTCACTTCAGATTATCAACTTCCAAAGAACAGCAAAAAATCTTCAATATATGCCGCTACATATAATAGCTTCATTGTTTTGTCTTTCATGTATGCAATATTTGAACAATTTCTTATCACAGTATCTCTATGTTTGAAAGTTTATTTTCATTCCAGAAATACGAAACCAATTAGATTAACACACAAAATGATGACACTATTGGCGACTTTTCATTTCTTCTGCAGACAAAATACAGAGACAGTGCCATGGAAGTGAGAAATATTAAAAATAAAAATTTTGTAAGGCCAAGATTAAAGCGGTTAATATATTACCAACTATTCGTATTTTAAGTATCTTAAGATCTTTAGTTTCCTTCACACACAAACACACACACAACCTAAATAGATACACACGCACAAACACACGCACAAACTGACGCACGCATACACACGCCCACACGCATCCACATACTAACCATTGGACCGGGTGGGCCAGGAGGACCTCTAACATGAAAGACCTTGGAAAAAATACAAAATACAATAACACATAAAGACAATTTGTATAAAAATGACTGCAACGAAAACAAACGTAGCTCCATTGAAATTTAAAAAAAAACTTCAATTTCTGTAAAAAGTAAACAACACTCAACTCACCCCACTTTCCATATCACTTGTTGTCAAAATGTTGGGCTCACCCTGAAATGATAAGTTCATAAAATATTAACATATTCAAGGAAAAAATAAAGGAAATAAAAACCTAATAAAAAACATACAGGTGGGCCAGGTAATCCAGGTGGACCAATCATTCCATCAACACCTGGACTTCCTTCATCTCCTCTTTCACCTTTCGCTCCTTGGTGACCCTTGAATTTTGTTAGCAGGGTACAACATACTTTGTATGTTTCATGCATGATTTTGTTTCTATTTTATAATAAGCATTTTATTTTTTCAAAACTATTTCACTCATTTTATTTCTTTAATTTTTGTAATTTGTTTAGTGCGACTATATTGTCTTGAAATTTTTTTCAAAATTAGAACATTTTTTTGTACAAAATTATATTTAATTTATGTTATTAACATTATATCTCTATGCTATTAGAGTCAAACATAGTAGAGCATTTACTGCTAGGTAGTCTCTTTAGGTTTGAAATAAAAGGGATCGACATCTTTATAATTTAAAACTGTTCAATTTTCATTCAACAATTTTTAAATTTTGGCAATTTTCCAAGTAACTTCAAGCATCCAAATATTAGAGAAAAACACCATAATGATGCTAACTGGTGGGCCTTGCGGTCCTGGCTGTCCGTTTTTACCTGCCAATCCAGGATGTCCAGGTGGGCCGATGGGACCCTTTTGAATAAATAAAATTAGCGTAAAAATACCAAAAATTGTTGGACAAATTTTTATAAAAAAAAAACCTGGATTCCATGTTCTCCTCTTTCACCGGCATCTCCTTTAGGACCAGGCGGACCCCAAGATCCCATATTGCCTGCGGTTCCCTTGTCACCTTTTAAACCTGGATAACCCTGTTGTTTTCAATACTAAAAAGAGTCATTTGGTTTAGAAAAAAGTTGACATTTTGACAGAGAGAAATAAAATCAATGTCAATGTTTTATACGTTGACGTTGCACAGGTCTTCTTGACAGTTTGAATAATTCAAGAAAAAAAAACTGAAATCTGTAAACTTAAACAAAATCTGACGTCATCTCCTTTTTTTCCTCTGTTGCCCTTTTCACCTTTCATTCCCGGTGCTCCCAAATCACCCTATCAAAAATTCAAAACAAATTTATTTTCGATTTACTTATTTTCTCTATAATCTTTTTAAACATCTATCTTTTGCTAAATATTTCATATCGGCAAAAAGATTCAATTTATAGTGGCTCGGCGCCCAACATTTTGAAATCTGCCGAATTATTTCTATCAGGCAGGTATCGAGCCAACTAATAAGAGATGGTGCCGTGATTTATAACCACCGACTCTCCTCTACATATTTGTAGCTAACATATAAAGAACTATAAACTGTAATTTGATTTTTCAAACCACTGATTCAATTTCAAATTATGTGTTCGTTTTAAAAAATGTTCATATGTAAGTTGAAAAGAAACCATGAAATTGCCTAATTTATGTTTTATACGTAAATAAATATGTGTTCGCGCTTCATTCCACATCTTTTAAAATCATTCAATGCATTTAAATTTCAAAAATTAAAACAGTATATTTCAATTCTTTCATAAAAAATGTAAAAACCTTTTTGCCAGGAGCCCCAGGCGGACCCTGAGGGAGAACGATGCTAGCTTGGTTCAACATATGCTGAACGTCTGACGGGGTGAATGCGGAAGTTCCTTTCGGTCCCTTTTCAATTTCATCAATTTCCATTTATTGCCATTGTAACTTTGTGAGTTTTAGTCAATGAGAAAATAAATATTAACAACAGTTTGATGGCCGAGTGCTTAAGATCGCCTGGTGCTGTTTCGCATTGTGTGCAGTGACTGGATTCGATTCGAATATGACAAAAAGATCCTCGTCTCTCACGTGCTTCATACGTGATGCGTCGCTTAGCGTGTCTTCATATGGGATGTTTGTGGAGTGTTGTTGGTTTCTCTGAACCTAAGGGGTGTAACAGACCCTTAACCATTTTATAACGACATGGTTTTCTCACTATATGATAAAAAAGTTGTCAGATTAATTTTTCACTTTCTAGTTATTTTTAATCGATAATGTTAAATATTTCCATTTCTACATTATCGATTGATAATATAAAATTTGCAGCTGAAAACAAAAGTCATTCAAGCTTGTAAACCTTAAAAACATTTCAATTGGACAACTAATTATAAATAATTAATCATGAATGCAAAACCAGCGATGAATTGGAATCAGATCAAATTCTAAATGCTCACTTGTTCACCGGGATCGCCTTTTAAACCCTGTCCAATAAAAAAATAATAGAATATAAAAAGGTATTCTAATTTACGTTCAAATAAATAGCCTAGAATCACCAAAGTTTCTTAATCAAACTTGATTGAAGCAGTGTTGGCGTTTCCATGTGAATGATCGAAATTGCGTGAGTTTGTTTAAATTTTTTTATTTTGCATGTTTATATTTTTACGCCAACGGATGTTTTTGAAATTAATTAGATAGTTTCAATGTGATTTATTCAAATTAATGAAATTATATTAGTTGTGCTGTTTGCTGCATTCGTGTACAAAAGACCAAGGTTGTGATGCCCAAAATGAATGAAGCATCTTATTTCATACCATTAGACCAAATTAACATTTTTGTGAAATATTCAATTCTTCGTTTCAGTAAGAGTTTGTTCGCGTTCGATGCTTTCTGATTTGCAACGCATACTTTTGTGTTGACATGCAAATTATTTGTACGTGTATTCATATTTACCGTTGAATATTTGCGCTGGTATGTACCATAAAAATGAACAACTGCTAGAAAGTTGGATGCATGTGCACACATGTGTACATTTATGTTCATTTTGTGCATGGTTGTTCACATGTACAATACGCACATGTTGACTTTTCTGTATAATATAATATTTTACATTTCACAAACTTCTCATTCACACAACAATAAATATATAACTTTCAACACCATCTTCTTGTGGGATTTGTATCCGCGAAAATTGGACGTGTATATGTACCTACGTATGAAAACTTTTACATGTTAACATGTCCAGTGTATGTAGCATGTAACTGGCGATTGTGTTAAATACACTTAAGAGCAATTGTTGTGATCTGCAAGTAACACTTCCATCGTACGTGCGGCAATGCAAACAACAGTTGCCAACGAACCGTCAATAAGTTTGGCTCATTCTTTTCATCTTTTTTTTTTACTATTTTTATTCAAAGGCGTTCCTTAATTCATGCCCACAAATCGATTTGCAATCTCACATTTTTTCAGTAGTAGACATTTGCAAATTAGTAGGAAGAAAATATTGCAGATATTCATTTTGTCAGAAATTTAATAAATGAAATTAACTGCATTTTAAAATTATTTGTGGATAACTAATTTATTCATTCATTAAATTCATCAAGATTTACTATTGCAGATAGTGTTCAGTCGGATATTCACTCATCAACTCATGCGTTAATTCAATCATTTATTTATTCATTCAATCATTCGTACCATCACTAATTCATTCGTTCATTCGTTCGTTCATTCATTCATTCATTAATTCGCATCTTCCTTCCTTCACTCATTCATTCATTCAGTTTTCGTCTCGTTATTCACTTACCCATCCACCTCTCACTCGTCATCATCGTCATCACATCACATCACATAGTAACATGTGTTGTTGTAACTTGTATAAATATCTCAAGACATCTAACGCTCTGTCTGTTTCATCTTGCTGGGAAATTATTGGATGGTGATGATGATGATGAAAACGATGATGATAATAATGATGATGATGACGGCTTTGATGATACTGATAATGATAACGGTGATAATGATGATGATGATGACGGTGATAATTATGACGATCTCACGAACGATGACAATGATGATGATAATAGTAACAACGATAACAATTAGGATGGTTATAATGATGATGTCAACATTTCTGAAAAATTACGACATTCCAGCAAATAATCCTATCTAAAGATCTTGATATTAAACATAGTTCACTTAATAACTCCTAGTAACTTGGTTTGTTATTCTGGCATAAATCTACAATGATAACTACATCACTTCGTTTTTTCTTCAATGCAGACTACAATATCTTGGTAACCGATACCAACTGAATTACATTCAGTTACTACAACCAAAAAAAAAACGAAAAAAAAATGCAATAACCAGCATGATAAATAAAATTGTCCATGTTTTTGACACACACATATATAAACAGACACACTTGGACATACCACACACACATACAAACACATATTCACACATACACATGCAGCTCATATATACCTATATATTTTATTCATTTATTGTCATATATTGAAAACAGCCGAAAATAACTTTACAAATAGACACATCAAACACGCATACTAACACATATTCACACACACACCCACATGCAACTCATATACACCTATATATTTTATTTATTGTTATATATTCAAAACACCTAAAAATAACTTTACAAATACACACACACAACACACACAAACACGCACATAACTTTACAAATACACACAACACACACAAACAACACATCTTTTTTAATATATTTCTTCACTTGTGTATAATCAAAGACACAATACATCCTTGTAGTTTTGTTGTCTAGCTATTTTATACCATTTATTTATTACCAATGAAATCACGATAAACTTTTAATAAAATATTTTCATCCTTGTCTACTTTATTCTTCGTTTTTTTTTTTATTATAAATAAGATATAAAAATTTACTAATACAGCATAATATGATATGCTGGAAAATTAAATTAGTAGTAGTAGTAGCAGTAGCAGCAGCAGCAGTAGTAGTAGTAGTAGTAGTAAAAGTAGTAGTAGTAGATGTAGTAGTAGTAGAAGTAATAGTAGTATTGGTAGGTGGTAGCAGTAGTAGTAGTAGTAGCAGCAGCAGTAGTAGTAGTAGTAGCAGCAGTAGTAGTAGTGGTAGTAGTAGCAACAGCTTCAACAGCATTATCATTCAAATTTTCTTCTTTTTATTATTATTGTTATCATTGTTACTACTACTACTACTACTACTACTACTACTACTACTACTACTACTACTACTACTACTACTACTACTACTACTACTACTACTAAATGACCAACCAATCATGACCCGACCGAGCTAAAGAAATCCGTTTACTGCTATTTTAATTGGTGGCAAAAATACATAAAAACGCGTTGAGCAATTCGGTAATTATTATTTAGTAATTATTGTTAATATAATAATAATAAAAATAATAATAATAATAATAATAAGCCATCAATCAAACAAGCAGAGGTTAACATAATGGAAGAAGTGATGTATTATATAAATGAATTTGATTAATGGTCTGTTATGCCAGTTGGTTATATAAATGTGTGTTTGTGTTTATGTGTGTGTGTTGTGCTTGTGTGTATGCGCGCGCGTGTGTGTGGTGTGTGTGTGTTATAGTGTGGCGATTCATTCATACAAACAAATACGAGAACTAGATATAACGCGTTTAATTAAAACAATACAGTCTACACGGAAAGAAACACATAACAAACACAAGCAGATACAAATAATACACACATATACATTCAAACACACACACACACACATACACACAGAATGTTTACACCGGTGTTTACACACACACACACACACACACACACACACACACACACACACACACACACACACAGACACGGACACACAAACACAAAGGCCCTGTGCAATTCTATCCAGACGAGTCATGTAAACTGTTATGAAGTTGAGATTGCTTTTGTTCTGCTATATCAAACACGCCATGGGTAGTATACAAATTTCATTTCTAATTAAGTTTAATTAATTCTATTAATTGATTAAATTCAACTATTCTGATTAATAACGAAAAGATTTTTCGGCAAAGTATAAATAAAATTTAGCAATCTCAGCAAAACAACAATGAAACTGACTGTCATAAGTTATTCATGTGAAATGAAATGGTCAAGTTGTTTAATTTTCTAAATACAGTAAGGACGAATTTCTTGACGTACACAGTCATAAACGATTTCATGTGCCACCAATTCTCTATTTTTGTTTCATGATTGAAATGAATTGTTAAACAGATGATTTTGGTTCATTTTATGATCTCATGAACTGTTATACCATCATAGTTCATGTATTAAATTAGAAGTCACGATCTTATTTCAGGATTTTATTCGCAGGAATAGTATTGAAACAAAGTATTTTGATATCATTTGTGTGTGCGTGTGTTGTACGCTGTATGGGTGTGTTGTACGCTGCGTGCGTGTGATGTATGCTGAGTTGGTGTGTTGTATGATGTGTGCAAGTTGTATATTGAATGTTTGTGTAGGTGAGCAAACTTCCGAAACCAAATTAACGAGAATTATGTGGCCCTAAAAGAAGTTCGGCCACCCTCACTTCAAAAAAATTTCAGAATGAACATGAAAACATCCTGTTCGCAGAGCAACGATTAATAAACACGAACTAGGAAATGAAGTCTTACTTCGGGAAAACATTCAGTTATAAAACTGTTGTCATATTTTTTGTTCTGTTTTTTTGGGTTTTTCAATGTTCTTTGTTGTTCACGTTTTGCCTAAAATAAATAAATCAAGTATATTTATATCTGCTTATCTACTTATCATTCAGTAACTAGAAGACTGCAGGCGACTGTTGTTTGTTAACATATGCGGTCAAGTCAATGGAACATTCCTGCTAATCACTCGTGTTGTTGTTGTTGTTGACGATGATGACGACGATGATGACGAAGATGAAGATGGTGATGACGACGAAGATAATAATGAGGGTGAGGACGACGACGATGATGATGAAAACGACGATTATGACGATGGTAAAGATGATGTCGAGATAACGATGGCGTTAAATTAATTTTTTTGTTAATAAAATGTATTAAAAAAATTATGATAATGAGGTTGATAACATTAAATAACATCAGCAATAACTGTCTAAGGAACTCTGATATTCAAATGTTAATAATATCAATTGATTACTGAATTACTACTGTCCGTCGGGCGAACGAATTACAAACTTTTTTATTCTTATTCTTCAAAAATATGCTTACGCTATCTTCAATTGACAGATGTTGATTTGTACAACTTGACACTAAATTAAAAAACTGGAAAAACACTAATAAAAAATGATTTAATTAGTTAATAAAAAATTAATACAAAACACCGGCTACTGACCGGAAAGCCTCGTTTGCCCATTTCTCCTGGATGGCCCTAAATGGTCAAAATTAAAAAAACTAAATAGATTAATATAAAAATATATAATTTTAAAAATATAAATAAATAAATGTTATAATTATTTATTGGTATTTAACCATTTATTTTTACCATAGAGGCAGACAAAATAGCGTATCGATATGGGTTTCATCTTTTCCAAAAATCGGTTCATGCCGCTGCTGCTACTACTACTTACTGCTACTACTACTACTACTACTAATACTACTACTACTAATACTACTTATTACTACTTACTACTACTACTAGTACTACTACTATTACTACACTACGTATCTTATCTTTTCTTCAACTCGTTTTTTATATAATGAATTGAATTTTATTCCATCCCAAATATGCAATCGTGCCTATTTGTAACGATTGTAATAACATTAACATTAATAATAATAATAATTATAATAATAAAATTTATCCAACCTGTCTCCCAGGTAATCCATCCTTACCTGGAGTGCCCGGCCTACCCGGCTCGCCCTTCCAAAGTATTCATTTCATTTGTGTTAGAGGAATTCGATAAAATCAAGCTACCGCAGATAAACTCGGTAGCAGTTACATTATGTTGTATATTAATATTATAACTGCGGTCAACAAAACGTAGCCTAGTAGCAATACGGCTGGTGAATCGGCTTAGGTAACAGTTGTGCTATGTAATTTTTTTTGGCTATGCGGTCGTTCTGAGGAGCTTTTAATAACTCAAATTACTCCATATATTTCAATCATTTTTGCATCAGAAAGAAAATTTTGTTACGGCGATAATTTAAAAAATTAAAGCCGGCATAGCCTACTGAAGCGTTGTACAATTATTAATATAATTATTGTTGTTGTTGTTGTTAAAGTTAAAATATGAGTGAACTTGAACGCATTGCCCAGTAAAAAGCTGATAGAGTTGAGTGAATTGATATTTAATCTATTGATGAATATACAAATTTGATTTGTCTGAAAAAATATGACCAAATTTTGTGGAGCCACGAAATGTTTTAAAATACTTAAAATCAATTGAATGCAGCAATAAAAACTGCAAAAACGATTGTAAAATTTTCTATAGGGAACAAAATCAATGAGTTTCAATGTGACAATTTATCACGAGAACATTAAAATTAAAATAAATGATGATTCAGTGGAATAAAATAAACTAAAGCACTAACTTTCAAAGTTATTATTTCATACTTGGCTCCCTGTCAAATATCATCGTTTAGAACTTTATTATTATGCTTGCCACAGTGTGAATCATTGGGACGGTTTAAATGACAGAATTTGGCGAGTTATTGTTTGAGAAAGTATTCAGCGTAGAAAATTTGTGATTTATTAAACAAGTATTAGTGTGGAAACAATGGCGTAGATGTGATTTATATTCAAAATTGAAATGTATGTCATTCGAATATCTAATCTACAATTTTAACGTTTTAACCCCTTCTTAAATTCTCAACGCTAAAATGTGAGTAAACTCGAACGCAATACCCAGTGGAAAGCTTAGAACGTAAGAGACTATTTGAAAGAATTGTTAAAAATAAACTATAGCAGAAGGTTACCTTTAATTAAAGATAAAAATGAAAATATATCAACTTAATGATTTATAAAATAAATTTAATAAACAGAGAAAAAATGTTTACAAAGTTTGTTTGAATGAATATTTTGCAATAGGGTACAAGTGACGAACGAAAGCTTTCTAATCGAAAACTTTATTTAGAGAAATTAATTTATTTTACAAAGATAATGAAATTGATTTCATTTCAAATCGAAGTTGGGTGCATTTTCATAAACACTAAAGCAAAACTTCATCAAAATTGTTTATATTTCTTTCTCAACATAAATTTTTATAAACTTTTGATACAGACAAGATCCTAAATTTCCATGCAACCACTTATAATATCGCAATTCAAATAATTAATTAATGTTAAAATGACTAAAATCAAAAAAAAAGTTATGAAAAATTCAAATCAAATCCAAAATCCAGAAATGTCCTTGGCATCTAACCTTCAGCTTGAGGACTTCGATGTATCCGAACGATCCGTCGTGGAGTTTCACTGAACGTTTTGGTGTCTGGTATTTTAATTAGTATCTATAGTATCTTCATCCATAAAATGTTTTTCATTCTAATTATATCATTGACTGAGTTGTCTTCAATAGGTGTCTAATCGTTGAAACACGCCGCTAAATTAACTTCTTCTTTTATTGCCACTTACACACACACACACACACACACACACACACACACATATATATATATATATATATATATATATATATATATATTATCAACAATTTTTAATATATATATATATATATCACATAGTGTATATACATATATATATACAAATATAAGATGAATCTATCGTATCCTATTAGTTTCAAAAATTATCACCATTTCGTTACATTTACGCTTTGCATCTTGCATCAATCTCATCGTTTATCAGTATAATTTTAATGAATAAGAAGTAAAAGAAGTAGAAGTAAAAACTGCTACCCGAAACTTAGTTGTGCAGGTACGTAGTGCGGTGTTAAGTATGAGCCTTAGTATGACAATTTTTAGAGTAATTGAAAAATTAAGTGAACAGCCTTTTTTAGCCAGAGTTGAATAATAAGAAATAAAATCAATTAAGTAAGATAGGTTAGAACTGAAAATTAAAAAAAAAAACACTAACCTTATGGCTGTAGGCGGCTGTGTTGGATGGCTGTTCCTGTTTTAAGAAGATGCCACAATCACCTTTGCGACCCTAAGATATTAATGAATAATTTTTTTTATATTTTCTTATTTTTTGTATCCAAATTGTTTCACGAATATCATCTTTTTCACAACCTCATTATTTGATTGTACTCTAGCAAGCATGGCAATGTTGAGTGAATGTAATTGTAATTTCACAATTACAACGGTGAGATAATTTTGAGAATATTTTTAGTGTTGCAATACAAGAATTTTAATGAGATTTTATGAGGTTGCAAATTTCATTTTAATTTTTTTATTTTGTTTTAGTTAAACAGTTGAAATATGGAATAAGTTTTGTTAAAAAAATTTTATCTCAAAACCACAAAAATACATAGATAGCGCAAAATTTAACGTCACAAATTATGAATTGCCAAAAGTATTGCAAATATTTAGTTCCTGATAACAACTCAAGTTACAGATTATCAAAATAAGTAGCATCGAAATGTAACGAGACGAGACGACAAACTTACCGGGAGTCCATTGTGCCCTGGCTCCCCCTAGACATGAAATAAATAATTTAAGTTATCAATATGTAAAAATGTGAAAATATCATATGAATTTCGCTATTTTGCTAGTTCGATCCTTGTGTCACCATGGCAACGATTGAAAAATTAAATTTGAAGGTTATAATTTTAGTGCGGAAGCACAAATAGTAAGAAATTAATTTAACATTTTGAATAATCGTTATTGTATTATAATAATAACACAATAACGATTATTTTAAATATTTGCAGTCCTATTATAATCCAATTCTTACCTGATCTCCTTTTTTGCCTCGCTTTCCTTCTTGACCTGGAGCACCTGGAAAGTTAAAAAATACTAGGGTATTATTATTATTATTGGTGTGTTTTTAAGCGCCCTTTAAAAAGATCTCAGAGACACTAACAATTATTGCACTACATTGCGTAGCTCTTTATTAAAGTTAATCAATGAAGCTTGGACAAAAAGATGGTGTTTCAGCCTTCTGCGAAATTGAATAACAGACAACGCAGGATTACGAAGTTCCCCAGGCAAACCATTCCAGACAGCAGGACGCATTACGGAGAAATTTCTTCGACCAAGAGCCAAGTTTTTGTCAGGTACAAACAGTAAATCTGAATTGTCAGAAAGCAATGTTTGACTCAGCAGTGGCATTTTTCTAGGAATGACACTGTCAGTTGAATATTTAGGGGCAACTCCTTTAATACGTTTTAAAACCGTTAAACATATCTTGAAAATAACTATTTGATAAACCGGAAGCCAGTGAAGAGTAAAAAGAATTGGCTTAACGTGATCGTAATTAAAGCCACCTGGAACTGCAGTCTAGACATATTAAGACCAAGCAGGCCATAATGTAGACTATTGCAATAGTCTATTTTTAAGCGGATAAAGGAATGAACAAGACATTGAAGAGTATTCTTGCTTAAAGATTTTTTGATTCAGAGCATTCTTCTTTTGAATTGATTGAATTTAAGCCTATTTGCCATCATCCATTCATTAATTTCTGAGAGACATGTTCTGAATCTACAGACAAGATCATCAAAACGACTAGCAATGATCTGAATATTATCGGCAAAACCGTGACGTTTGAAACTATATCAGTTAATGATATTGAAAACATCTGCAGTGTACAACAGAAACTGGAGGGGGCCAGAACCGAGCCCCTGTGGAACACTGGTAGAAATAATTCAACATGAATAAATTGTAATAATCATCAATTATAATAATAAACTGATGTCATAAAAATTAAAGTACAATCTTAAACTTGCTGTGAATGATTTTATATAGTGAATATATTGAAATTAAAAAAATTAAAAAAGGACTCTGATAGAAATTAGATTTTTCTGAAATAAACCTGAAATTTAATTTAAGTGTAAATAATTTTCCTTCGCATCTAAATGAATAATGCGGCTAACAAAATATAAAAAACATAATCAACAGATAAGAAAAATTTAAGAAAATTTATTGACTAGGCTTAGGTTGAAAGATAATTGTTTGTAACAAGTGAAAAAATTGGCTGGTGTTTAAAAATTTAAGCGATTCATATGCTCATTAGTTCTCAAAATTATTATGATCACAATCACCATAATACCAATGAGTTTTCGTAAATTGTTGATGAGTGGCTCATCACTGAGTAGGCTTTCAAAATAGTTTTCTCTTGATTTATCATTGGTGTTCAACGGTTGGGATGTAGGATGGGACTTTATTTCATTTTTGAAAGGTTACAATTTCAATAAAAAAAATTATCGAAAACGAAAATTATTGATAATTAAAGTTAAATTCAACTCTTACAAAGTGTAATAGATCGAGTTTGTGGAGGTCGATGGTAGCCAATGTCCTTAAACGATGAGGCACGAGAAAGAAGAAGTTACACAATAATTTTAAATTTATATTTACACAAAAATACACAATAATTTTTAATTTATATTTGTTTTACAAGGGTAGTGAGCTAACATTTCAAACAAAATTTATTGAATGTATTCTAACTTTTCTCTAAAAATACTATTCCACATAATGCATTATTTTAATTTATTTTAATCTCATTAATTTGAAATTTGCTGAATTGTTCAGCACAAGAAAGCTAGTGTAACATTATCGAACAAATACTGTACGAGGCAGAAAGTTGTTTTTAAACCAAATCGAAGTAAACAATTAAACGATGGATGACGTCAGGATGTTGAACGCAAACAAACAAATTAATTATATAGAGCCAAATTGAATGGATGATTTTTCAGATTTAAAATTTTAAGTGTTTTGTGCGTGTATGTGCAAGTGCATACAATTTGCACATGTGTATATTGCAAATCCAAGTAACGGAAAATAATAGTTTAAACATAAATTTGATTTTTGTGACTATTTGGCAAACTATTTACCAGTGCCCATTAAAATTATTTTCATTTCTTACGCTTTCCAAACATCATCATTCTCAAAAACGTCATCAATAACCAAATTATCGTCATCATCATTATCACCATCGTTGTTGTCATCATCATCACCATCTTCGTCATCATCATCCCCATCGTTGTCATCATCACCATCACCATCGTCATCATCATCATCTTCTTCTACAAGGTTATTAACATCATCAATAATGATCCACTACCTAGAGAGAGAGAGTACCAATAAGAAGAGAAATCCATTGAATAGGAGACAGATGAAAGAGTGCACGTTCGAAACACGTGGCACAGAGTTACAGAGTAATCTATTGTACCTACACCGACATGCAAAACCCAAAATTATAAATAGACTGGCATAATACAGAGAAGCAAAATATGTTTAGAAAGTATCATAGAAGATTTTATAGGTAATAAGAATTATCAGATAAACTATCATTAATTATATTTATTGCATACCCATACAATGCGTTCGCGGACCAAAACCAGACGCAATCCTTCTCTCCGAACATATTTTACATAAGCACAGACATAAGGAAAAATATTAGATCAATAATTAAAAATCTATCAAGGTAAAATAAATAAATTTTCTCGAGTACTACATTTTAATAAATTACATACATGCACCATACAACCACAATCGCAAACTAAAGTAACAACCTTTGCTAACATAAACTACCTTTGTCGGTATGGATAAAAAGCAGTGTTTCACAGAAAAATTTTGACGAAAAAAGCCCCTTTTTCCAGTTAAAATGTTTACCTTCCCACCCGTAAAATTTGCCTGGATCTGCCGGTTCAAACCAAAAAAATCATATAAAATCTGAAGGCAAAGAAGAAAAAACATACACGTATACAAAAAACAATCGACTGCCACTCATATATAACAAAAAGATGAAAGGTCTAATCGTGGTGAGATTAACATTAGCATGTTCGTGATGATTTGCCATTACACTTTAACGCTGTTGGGGCAAGCTGAAAGAAAACTTAACAGAACGTTATTAACTGAACCGATAAATCAAACGCATCTTTTTATTCTCTCTTTCTCTATTTCTCTCTATTTTTCTCTCTTTCTCTCTCTCTATATATATACATGTGTGTGTGTATGTGTGTGTACGTGTGCATTTATCAATTCATTCTATAGAAGTAGATTTAATTTATGTGATGATGTGCTTAAATGATGGTGTGTGCTAGTGTGTGTGTATGTGTGTTTGTGTGTGTGTGTTTGTGTGTTGTGTTTGTGTGTTGTGTGTGTGTGTATTTGTAAGTGTTATCAAAAATTTAATTTGTGTATTAGACGTGATGTTATATTATGTTTTTAAGTTATGACACAATTCAGCTCTGAACTGTGTGGTATTTGATGTATGTGAGCGTTAGAAAATGTTTCCATTGGCAAGTATGTTTGATTGTGTGTGTGTTAGTGTAAGAAAGAGAGAAAAAGAAAAAGAGGAGAGAGGAGAGAGAGAGAGAGAGAGAGAGAGAAGGAGTGTGTGTAAAAGCAGTGAAATATATATGTTTTACATGTTAACACTAATACAAAAGTCTTAAAACATACCTTTATCAAAGTTTGTTGTGCTCAGATCTTAACACAACAAACCACCCAGTATTAATTAACGCGAATAAACAATAAACACATTATGTCAATCTTATATGCCAGTATTCTTTTGTTAAAACACACATCTCCAAATCAGACACTAACACAATCACAGTCGATGAATGATATATGAATATTTATGTGCTTTATATAATAAGTAATATAAAACAAACAAATACACGTAAAGAATGTTATATGTAAAGCAAACATATTCATCGCACACACACAAATAAGCACACACGAACCAACAAACACACAAACAAACACATTTATATGCCATGTATAGACGCAAACATAAATTTGTGAACAGCATCCGAAATTGTATTTCATCCTTCAACACGTAGAAGACAATTTCAAACAACTAAACTACAACAACACAGACGAAAAATAACATCAACAAAATGTTTACTTCAAACTGAACAGCAAAACGTTAACACCGTCTAAACACACCGCTACTAAAATTAATATTATTACTATTACTATAATAATAATAATAATTATTATTATTATAATTGTTGTTGTTTTTATTATTTTCCGCGAGAATATATAGTAATTATTATTGTCGACCCTAGCGACCTTTTAATTACCCTCTCGCTTTCTCGAGTTTTTATTTTACCGCACATGGCAGTGTTACTTACGACGGATCCATCTAAACATTTAAACAAAACATCAACAATGTCCAGAGCAAGGCATGCCATAATGATATTCTCCAAAACTGTATGTATACGTACGATGAATAAACTTAAAAGAGTGGATCTTTCCGTGTTAACAAAATTCTTTTTTTATTTCTTCTTGTTATCAGTTTTTAAAAAACAAAGTGAGAAATGTAATGGCTGAAATTTTTTTACATAATTATTTACAAATTTTACTTATGGCTGAATCAGAAAATGTCTGTTATGTTATTTATCAAACGTGAAATAATGAAAATATGAAAAATCAAGTTAAGTAAAATCTCGAGAACGTTGCAGAAAGTTCATTGTTCTTTTAAACTAGCTCAAGAGATATAAACGTTTAAACATTTATACTCCTAACTAAACGCACACACACACACATACACACAACACACACACATTTGCACACATAACAACACACACACATATTTGCACACGTACCAACACACACAAACCATGCACACTTACATTAAAACAACTTTTAGAGCCATCAAACATCTCAGAAACAGTTCACAAGTATCCAATTGAACGCGATCTTGTAAATGTTCTCCGTTATAAAACTGCTTAAAACAAAATTTTATTTTTTGATGTTGGTCAAACATGAAATTGTTTTTGTCATGCATATAAATTTGTATGGAGATATCTAAAAAACGGAGTGTGGAGCAAATTCTATGTTTAAACCACAACTTATTAACTTAAACTCACTGAACTCCCGAAACTTATTCACAATGACTGTGTGTATGTAGAGAACTGTTTAATAAAATTATTATAAAACACCTCTAAAAATACGTAAATATTATTTTGTTCTTGTGCTATCACAAATTGGTGAAAAAAAGATAAAATCAAAACAAAATCAAAAAAAATTTGATACTTTGGAGGAATGAAGTTAAACCAAATTAATTTTCTAAGTTCTTAGAATGTGGATTGAAAAGACGGTACAGACAAATTTTCCAGCAAATATAAAAACGATAACACACCCTAAGCTATTTAGAGAAAGAATTCACATCAACGTAATAATTTTCTTCTGTATAAAATATAGTTTAAATTTTTTTTTAAAGAATTTCCTAAACCGATGAATCTCAATGCCAAAATTCTAATCACCTTTTAATATGCCAACGTTAACGAACCAGACGCAGACTTAATCTCTCCAATTAAAAGTAATCTTAACAAGCAGCAGTAGCACATCTTTAAATTTGCCTCAAGGATCGATAAACATGGAAGTAAGTAACTGCCTGCTACTGCAGATGCAACTAACTGCCAATGAATAACTCCAGATATCGCCTACCTACCTACCTGATGACTGATTAACGATCAACTAAACTTCCATTGATTGCCGTTCTATTAAAGAGGAAACATTTTGTAAAATAATCGCAATAGCAAAAAGAGAGAAAAACTAATTTAATAACGAATAATTTAATAAAATATAAAATAAATAATAATTAGCTAAAAGTTACAAATGTGAGCGATTAGTATAGTTGAATCTGTGTTCGAATAATCCATGTATGCATGTGCGTGCCTGTTCGGCGACCATTTTAAGAATATGAGCGAAAAAATTCCAAAAAAACGGCAGAGCTTTTTAGTTTTTTTTTTCAAATAAGTCAGAAGAACAATTAATTAAAAAGTGATAACAAATAATGAATTGGTAATTAAAAATAGCATCTTAAACCTAACAAATAATAAAGGCTGCGAAGGAGATGTTGTCGTGTCGATTATAAGCGCCATGTTTAAGTGCGAATTCCATAAACTAGCGCCACTTAACCAATTTATGTCTTTGCTTCAATAACAATCAATTAGAAAACCATTGGGCGAACGCTTAATTCATCTACTACATTCTTTTCCATGTGGATAAATACATTCACTTACACATTCACTTACACATACATTCGATCATTCGCACATGCATGCACACGCGCGTTTAAACACGCACACACAGAGATAAACAGGAGCCCAAAAACACACACAGACACATACAAAACACACACGCACACTCAAACAAACGTCCATTTAAACGTACACACAAATGCATAAAAACAAATAGGTGGTGCAACTATGTGTGTTTGTGTATCTTGTATATATCTATTAATTAAAGGTTGGATAATTTGAAAAGAAAGATGTGAAGATGCGTTATTTTTATCATCATAATAGGAATTATCGCAAGCACACGCCACTCAACATTATCGAGTGATATGTGATAAAAAAAAATTTCAATGTAGATGGTGATAAAACAACCTCTTAATGTAAATAAAGATTAATCATTCTGTTATAATGATCAACCTAATATATATGCGAATAAAGAAGAATATTTTCTTCTTGGCAAATTTCAAGTTGGAAGTTGAGAGGCAGGTATGTATGCTCAGTGCCATAATTGAAAACTCAGCAATCCGATACTTTGATGTTTTTTTTCGTTATTAATATATCCCTTACTTAATAACTTATAAGAACCTGGCAGTTTCATAACTCGTTGTGCTGGCGAAATAATGAGAAATTTTCTGCAGTTACTTCAAAAATTCTTCTAAAAAAATATTCTGCGCTTGCGGTTGTGTGCACGCGCGTGTGTTTAAGCTAATGAGTTCAAACGTGAGCGTAGAGATGTGAAGCTAGTTTACTCGAAGCTTACTTTACTAATAATTACTTCTCATATTAGTTTGCGTTCAAAATTTTTATCTTGGACAAATTTTACATACAAAGTTTATCAAATTCAGATAATCGGTTATATTAAAAAATGTAATTGTTACTGTCTATGGAACTTAATAATTTAGTAGAAATGGAAATATGAACTGAATCAGTAATGAATGAAGTTGGTAGCAGTTCTTTTGCAGAATAAACACGGCATGCTGATGGATGAATGGAAGATTAATGTTTATGCAATCCTTTTAAGATTGTTTCGATTTATGAATGTGCTGTCAATCAAGCAGTGGAAGGCAGCAGTAGATATTAACAATGATTTTGTACCGAACTTTTCAATGTACGTAAAAATAATTTCTCTTGCCGTTTCAATGATTAGGTTAAAACTTTGCAGACTCTTTGTTGTGTCATTTTCTAAAAACTGTTTGAATTGAAATAATTATATATTTATAAAAATAATTTTCTTAGAAGGGAAATTAAATACTTTTTTTTATTAGTAAAATGTTGTCATTCCAGATAAGAGTAGTAATCTCATAGATATCGTCAAAAACATGATGTTAGATAAATTTTCGCCGAAAGGCTAGGTGACGTATCATGACATCACATGACGTCACCATCATCACATCATCATTATCACGTCAATAATAATTGTCATTGTCATCTTTATCATCGTCGTTATCATCATTTTAATCAACATCCTTATCACGTCACCATAACATCAAAATCATTATATCACCACTTAATCATCTGTGTCACTATGTTTTAATCAACATCACCACCATCTTAGTCAAAATCTTCATCGCGTTTTAATTATTTTTCCTCACCACCTTCACTATAACTAACATCATACTAAAATTTTATTTCTACTGATTTCAATTTCTATCACTGTCATCGTCAAATTATTTCTAGCCGATTTTAATCATCCTAACATTAAAATAATTAGGTAAGCTGCGCGCCAAGCTAACAAAAAAAATTCAAGTACTACCCTACCTATCGTAATCAATATAATTATTTTCACCGAAATTCTCACCAACACTATGATTATTTTTTTCAATCACTTTAAACATCATCATATTTTTCCAAATTATTTTTGTTAGAACCCTCGCCTTCGTTACTAACTTCGTCAAAGTTTTCCAGTGAAGAGCCAGCATTTCTCGAGAAATCACATCACTCCTTCATCCACGAAAAATTAAATTAGACCATCACTACTACTGATACTACTACGGCTACTGTGGCTGCTACTACCACCGCTACTACTACTACTACTACTAGTAGTAGTACTACTGTTACTACTACTATTGTGTTTGCTACTACTAAAACTATTTCTACTTCTACTACTACTACTACTAATAATAATATTAATAGCAAATAAAAAAAAGCTATAATAATAATGAAAAAAAAATAAATCCACCCAAATTAATGATACTAATGCTACGGCGAATACTATACTACCATATTGTTACTTCTGCTACTTCCTTTCAGTGTTACGGACACTACTAAAAAGATAACCTTATCGGAGGCTACTACTGGAGTTACTTCTACTCCAGTATAATAGATAATAAGTGCTAAACTGCAATTGTTTTGAAAAGTTAATGCACTGCACACACATGTCTTAGTATTTATAATATGAACGTGCGTTAGGTACACGCGTTATGTTTATGTATGTGAATGAAAAGAGTATGTAATGTGTGTGTGTGTGTGTGTGTTTGTTTGTTTGTGTGTGTGTTTGTGTTTGTTTGTGTGTGTGTGTGTGTGTGTGTGTGTGTGTGTGTGTGTGTGTGTGTGGTATG